>NC_135989.1:12558614-12566114 GCF_053455715.1 Rhinoraja longicauda
GCGGTGTGATTAGGCGGTGCAAAAATTGTGGCGCTACGGTTCACCGTTTTGCCGAAATCAGCCAAAAACACTGTTACAAACATATATACTCTTCTGAGTTTTAGTATATTAAGATATTAAGATGCCGACCAGTTGCGCGGCCTGTGGACGCACGGGAATATCCAACATGTACACCAGCTTCCACAGGGAGGGGAGGGGAAGGAGATGAGAGGAGAACTCGTCGGGTGAGTCAGTGTTAACCCGGAGCCTGCGGCCTACAGCGCCGTTGCCATAGGTGGCGCTGCGGCCTACAGCGCCGTTGCCATGGGTGCCGGTGAGGCCTACAGCGCCGTTGCAATGGGTGCCGGTGAGGCCTACAGCGCCGTTGCCATAGGTGGCGCTGCGGCCTACAGCGCCGTTGCCATAGGTGGCGCTGCGGCCTACAGTGCCGTTGCCATAGGTGGCGCTGCGGCCTACAGCGCCGTTGCCATAGGTGGCGCTGCGGCCTACAGCGCCGTTGCCATGGGTGCCGGTGCGGCCTACAGCGCCGTTGCCATAGGTGGCGCTGCGGCCTACAGCGCCGTTGCCATAGGTGGCGCTGCGGCCTACAGCGCCGTTGCCATAGGTGGCGCTGCGGCCTACAGCGCCGTTGCCATGGGTGCCGGTGCGGCCTACAGCGCCGTTGCCATAGGTGGCGCTGCGGCCTACAGCGCCGTTGCCATAGGTGGCGCTGCGGCCTACAGCGCCGTTGCCATAGGTGGCGCTGCGGCCTACAGCGCCGTTGCCATGGGTGCCGGTGCGGCCTACAGCGCCGTTGCCATAGGTGGGTGCTGCGGCCTACAGCGCCGTTGCCATGGGTGCCGCAGCTGCCGGCGGGGCTCTCCTCTCCTCCCCAGCAAAAAGATGGCGGTGATGTTCAATGGGGGGTGGGGGGTGGGGTGGGGGGTGTGGGGGGGTGGGGGGTGTGGGGGGGGTGGGGGGGTGTGGAGGGGTGGGGGGGTGGGGGGGGGTGGGGGTGGGGTGGGGGGGGCGGGGGGGAGGAAGGGGGCGGTGTAAGAATGGAAGGGAAGGGAGAGTGGGAGTGTTATTTTGTAGATTGAGGGAGGGATCAGGCTCCTCCCCCTCGGCATGGGCGGCGTGGAGACACGCCCCACCTGCGGGCGACCAATGGACGAAGAGAAGGACACCTGTGTGTGATGGGAACGGGAGCGTTTTGAGGGCCATTTCCATTTGGGGACATGGGGACTGGGGACCATGGGACCTGGGAACCAGCGGACCTGGGAACCTGGGAACAGGGGACATGGGAAATGGGGCAGCGGGCAGCGGCAGCGGACCGCCATGGCGGTGCGTCGTGCGGGTTGTCGGCGCCGCCAACCCGGCAGCGGACCGCCATGGCTGGCGCGTCGTGCGGGTTGTCGGCGCCGGAAAAGCACACCCGGTGGTGCAGTACCAGGAATATATTACCCAGGAGGCGGTAGCCAAGGAGATCCTGAATTAAAATGGCTGAACCCAAGACTCGAGTGTAAAGCCTCTGTTAATTAGTTGTGTAGCTGTAATGGAGCAGGTTGCAGAAAGGAAACACACTAACAAAACATGGTGTCAGATCGGGGCCTGCTTCAGGATTACTCGAGAGGACGACAGCAGACGACGTTTGTGAGTGATTACTGCTGAGAGATGACTGTGCAGCCTACATTGTTTCCATGGATAGAGGGGCGGATTTATCAGGAAAATGGAGCAGCTGAAGCCACCTCGGCAAATGAATTTTGAGGCAAGGGACCTGCCAATGGAGTGGAGACAATGGAGGGAGGAGGTTGAGCTCTATGTTGATTTGAGCAATATTGAAGGGAAGGGCGGCACGGTGGCGCAGCGGTAGAGTTGCTGCCTTACAGCGAATGCAGCGCCGGAGACTCAGGTTCGATCCTGACTACGGGTGCTGTACTGTAAGGAGTTTGTACGTTCTCCCCGTGACCTGCGTGGGTTTTCTCCGAGATCTTCGGTTTCCTCCCACACTCCAAAGACGTACAGGTATGTAGGTTAATTGACTGGGTAAATGTAAAAAATTGTCCCTAGTGTGTGTAGGATAGTGTTAATGTGCGGGGATCACTGGGCGGCGCGGACTTGGTGGGCCGAAAAGGCCTGTTTCCGCGCTGTATCTGAAATATGAAAATAAAAATAAAAATCTGGATGACAAGACAATGAGGAAACTGCTCATGTACCTAGTTGGACCGCAAGGGAGAGAGCTCTACCAAACGCTCGAGACACGGACGCCGGAGGGCAACGTACAAGAAGTTACGCTAGCGCAAGCTCTCGAAAAGCATTGTCAACCCGTGAGGAACGAGACCATCGACAGGTATAGATTCTTTATGAGGAGCCAAGAGAGAGGGGAGACTTTTGATTCGTTTCTAATAGAACTGAAGCTCTTGGCAGCTCATCGCGGTTTCAGAGAGTTGAAGGATTCACTGATACGTGATAGAATAATATGCGGCATAAGGGATGACATGCTGCGGGAGTGACTTCTCCGAGAAACCTCACTTGACTTAGAAAAGTGTGTGAAGGCATGCCAGCTTCGGTGCTGGCCAAGGCCAGAGTTGATGTCCTGTTAGGGGACCAGCGACATGATGTCTGTGCTGTGAGGCAGGAGGGGAAACGATACCAGCCAACCATAGAGTGCAAATACTGCGTATACAAACATGAGAGAAAGAGGGAGAACTGTCCGGCATATGGCAGGGAGTGTTTCAAATGCCATCAGAAAGATCATTTCGCCTCACAATGCATGGAAAAGCAGGGGTAGCAGAAGAAAGAAAAGAAAGGGAAAAAACCTGTGCATGCAGTGGTGGAAGTGGAGAGTTCCAGTAATGAGTATGATGACAGTCAAGAGGATGATGAAATTCACACAATGGAACTGCAACCAGAAGCAGGAAAAGCAGAAAGTGTGCACAGGGTTGATTCAATTCCCAAAGAAAAATCTTTGTGACCATGATGCTGAAAGGGAAGGAAGCTTAAATTCCAGGTAGACAGTGGAGTCAAATGTAACATCATTCCCATGGCGGCGGCGGGCAGCGGGCAGCGGGCAGCGGGCTGTCGACGCCGCCAGCCCGCCGCTGAGCCATGGCTGGCGCAGCAGGGGGCTGTTGGGTTTAGAGCGGGAAGGAGAAGCAACGGCGGCTGGGCGATAGATCAGCGGGGCTCGGGGGTCTAGCAATGAAGGAGACGCCCGTGGTCAGGAGCGGCTGGCAGCAGTGATGGCGGGGGGCTCCGGGGCGGAGTGGTGGCCATGATGGAGACTCCCGGGGTTTGGAGCAGCGGCAGTGACGCTCCCCCCACTTGGGCTGCGGAACCAAACGGGCGTCTGGCAGGGAAAGTGGGAGCTGAACGAAAATGATGACCCTCCCCCCAACTGCGCAAGCACAGTCACCCGTCGGCCATCTTACGTAAGTGTAGGTGCTGGTCTGGTGGCCATCCTACGTGAGGACTGGCCCCAACTGCGCATACGCTGGTTTTTTAAAACTTTAAAATGTGAATAACTTAAAAAATATAACACCAATTTCAATAAAACTACCATTTTTACCATTAAAGTGACGACGGTGAATAAGGTGGGCCTAAAAATTTGATGCTATCTTGTACAGTTTTGACTGAAGTTCGGTCACAAACAAACTAGCGAGAGTTTTTAGTATATGGACTGGACCAAGTGGACCTGTTGGGCCCATTCCTTGCAGAGGGGGGACAGGGAAGGGGAGAGAGTATGATTGAGAGAGGCCTGGACCCAAAGCCTCTCCTGTATTGTAGCACCCTCAACTCCCCCCACTCAATCCCCCTTATCCCCCCCTTCCTCCCCCCCACTGACCCATTCCATCCCCCCTACCCTCCCCCACTTGCATCTCCCCTGCCCCCACCCCCACTTTCCCCTTCCCTACCCCCCACTCCCTCGCCTCCACCCCCATTTCCCCCTCCCCACCCTATTCCCCACCCCCTACCCCCACTCTCCCTACCCGTACCCCACACTTCCCTCCTCCCCACCCCCACTCTTCCCTTAGTTAAAGGTCCGGGGGGGGTGGGGGAGTGCATCATTTAAAGTTCCGGGGGGGAAGGGGGGGGAGCGCTTTAGTTAAAGGTCGGGGGGGGAGGGAGGCAGCACATTAGTTAAAGTTGGGGGGGGGAGCGCATTAATTAAAGGTCCGGGGAGGGGGGGGGGGGGGGAGAGCGAGCTGATCTGTTGAAGACGTGCGGGGTCGCATTGCATTGTGACATCACACGCTGAAGACCGGCGGGGGGGGGTGGGGGGGGGGGGCGCGAGCTCATCTCACAGGCGCACGGGGGCCATTGTGATGTCACACGCTGAAGACATTCAGGAAATGGGTTAGAAAGGAAAATTTAAAACTTTAAAACTCTCTAGCTTTAAAAATATAGCTTCAATTCGAATGAGAGTGGTTTTAATATATGGCCAAGATACAGCGAATGCAGCGCCGGAGGACTCAGGTTCGATCCTGACTACGGGTGCTGCACTGTAAGGAGTTTGTACGTTCTCTCCCGTGACCTGCGTGGGTTTTCTCCGAGATCTTCGGTTTCCTCCCACACTCCAAAGACGTACAGGTATGTAGGTTAATTGGCTGGGTAAATGTAAATGTAAAAATTGTCCCTAGTGGGTGTAGGATAGTGTTAATGTACGGGGATCACTGGGCGGCACGGACTTGGAGGGCCGAAAAGGCCTGTTTCCGGCTGTATATATATGATATGATATGATATGATATGATAATGGTGAGTATGGCGGTGCAAAAATTGTAGCGCTATGGTGTGCCGTTTTAGCTGTGCGAGCGACAAAAGTTATGCTGCACACATACACACATACACACGGACACAGAGTTTTAGTAATATTAGACAGACAGACAGACAGACAGACAGACAGACAGACAGACAGACAGACAGACAGACTTGGTATAATTGTTAAGTGGGATGGTGTTAGTGTGCAGGGGAATCGCTGGTCAGCACGGACTCGACGGGCAGAAGGGCCTGTTTCCACACTATATCTCCAGCACTTTGTGTCTATTTTTCTGGTAACCAGCACCTGCGATTCCTTGTTTCTCCTTTCTGCGGTGCTTTTAAAGATTGTTTATGCTCCGCGTTTGTCCGTAGACTGTCCCCTCCACGCCTCGTCCCTCTGGGTATCCGATTGCAATGCATTTGGCACCCAGTCGTAAACTGGGTTCCCCTATCAATCATGGCTCTGTGCATACTGCTGACGCACAACGTGAAATACAGGCAGGGCCTTGTGGACACGGGGGGGGGGGGGGGGTCCCGGCCTCGTGTGGGTGGGGAGGGGGGACATCAGATCTGGGGGGGGGGGAGGGGTGAAGGGGAGGGGGAGGGGAGATGAAAGGGTGACAATAAATGAAACTAAACAAAAAAACTAAGGAGAGGGAAAGGGGGGAGATGGGGGGGGGAGGAGAGGGGAGGGGAGATGTGGTGGGAAGGGGGGCAGATGGGAAGGGGAGATGGAAAGGGGGGAGATGGGAAGGGGGGAGATGGGAAGAGGCGGGAGGGAGGAAGGGAGGGGAGAGGGGGATAAAGGGGATGAGGGAGGAGGGGGATGAGGAGGAGGGGATAGGGAGAGGAGGTGAGGAGGAGAGGGGATGTGAGATGAAGGGGAGGAGAGGGGGGGATGGGGAGGGGAGGAGAGGGGGGGATGGGGGAGGGGGAGGAGAGGGGGGGGATGGGGAGGGGAGGGAAGATGAAGCAGTGGGGAGGGGGAAGTCGAGATGCACGGGAGAGGAGGGGAAATGGGGAGGGAGTGGAGCTGAAGAGAGGAGGTGGAGGTGAAGGGGAGGGGAAATCGAGATGGGGAGGGAGTGGGATGGGGTGGGGGGGAGGGGAGCTGAGGGGGAGGAGTGTAGTTGAAGGGGAGGGGGAGCGGGGAGGGAGTGGGATGGGGTAGGGTGGAGGAGGTGAAGGGGAGGGAGTGGGATGGGTGAAGGATGGGTGAAGGGGAGGGGAGCTGAGGGGGAGGAGTGTAGTTGAAGGGGAGGGGAGGGGAGCGGGGAGGGAGTGGGATGGGGTAGGGGGGAGGAGGTGAAGGGGAGGGGAGCGGGGAGGGAGTGGGATGGGTGAAGGGGAGGGGAGCTGAGGGGAGGAGTGTAGTTGAAGGGGAGGGGAGCGGGGAGGGAGTGGGGTGGGGTAGGGGGGAGGAGGTGAAGGGGAGGGGAGCGGGGAGGGAGGTGTGGTGGGGGGGAGGAGGGGAGGGTAGGGGAGCTGAGGGGGAGGAGTGTAGTTGAAGGGGAGGGGAGCGGGGAGGGAGGTGTGGTGGGGGGGGGAGGGAAGGGTAGGGTAGGGGAGCTGAGGGGGAGGAGTGTAGTTGAAGGGGAGGGGAGCGGGAGGGAGCGGGATGGGGTAGGGGGAGGAGGTGAAGGGGGAGGGGGAGCGGGGGAGGCAGTGGGATGGGGTACGGGGGAGGAGGTGAAGGGGAGGGGGAGCGGGGAGGGAGTGTGGTGGGGGATGGGGTAGGGGAGGGGAGCTGAGGGGGAGGAGTGTAGTTGAAGGGGAGGGGAGCGGGGAGGGAGTGGGATGGGGTAGGGGGGAGGAGTGTAGTTGAAGGGGAGGGGAGCGGGGAGGGAGTGGGATGGGGTAGGGGGGAGGGGAGGGTAGGGGGGAGGAGGTGAAGGGGAGGGGAGCGGGGAGGGAGTGTGGTGGAGGGGGGAGGGGAGGGTAGGGGGGGAGGAGGTGAAGGGGAGGGGAGCGGGGAGGGAGTGGGATGGGGTAGGGGGGAGGAGGTGAAGGGGGAGGGGAGCGGGGAGGGGAGTGTGGTGGGGGGGAGGAGGGGAGGGTAGGGGAGCTGAGGGGGAGGAGTGTAGTTGAAGGGGAGGGGAGCGGGGAGGGGAGTGTGGTGGGGTAGGGGGGTGGGGGTGGGTAGGGGAGCTGAGGGGGAGGAGTGTAGTTGAAGGGGAGGGGAGCGGGAGGGGAGTGGGATGGGGTAGGGGGGAGGGGAGGGTAGGGGGGGAGGAGGTGAAGGGGAGGGGAGCGGGGAGGGAGTGTGGTGGGGTAGGGGGGAGGAGGTGAAGGGGAGGGGAGCGGGGAGGGAGTGTGTTGGGGTAGGGGGGGGAGGGGGGAGGGTAGGGGGGAGGGGAGGGTAGACGGGGTGGGGAGGGTAGAGGGTGGGGAGGGTAGGGGGGTGGGGAGGGTAGGGGGGAGGAGGTGAAGGGAGGGGAGCGGGGAGGGAGTGGGATGGGGTAGGGGGGGAGGGTAGGGGGGAGGGAGTGGGAGGGAGTGTGGTGGGGTAGGGGGAGGGTAGGGAGGGAGTGTGGTGGGGTAGGGGAGAGGGTAGGGGGGAGGGGAGTGGGGAGGGAGTGTGGTGGGGTAGGGGGGAGGGGAGTGGGGAGGGAGTGTGGTGGGGTAGGGGGGAGGGGAGTGGGGAGGGAGTGTGGTGGGGGTAGGGGAGTGGGGGAGGGAGTGTGGTGGGGTAGGGGGGAGGGGAGTGGGGAGGGGAGTGTGGTGGGGTAGGGGAGTGGGGAGGGAGTGTGGTGGGTAGGGGGG
>NC_135989.1:12571114-12627786 GCF_053455715.1 Rhinoraja longicauda
GCAAAAGACTACAAAACCCATAGTCAGCAGGGCTGCCTGCCCTACTGACACTGATTGCTGCTGACACTGATTGCTGCCCAGCTGAACCAGAGGCGCTGATTGCCTGAGTGAGAGAGCTAAAAGGGAAGGGAAGCGGTGTATTTAAAAAGAGAGACAACGACTGGAGCAGACAGGGAGAGAAGCAGTCAAGTCAAGTCAAGTCAATTTTATTTGTATAGCACATTTAAAAACAACCCACGTTGACCAAAGTGCTGTACATTTGAATTAGGTTCCAATAGAAAAAAAAATGAAAACATACAGTAGCACGCAAACAGTTCACAGCGCCTCCTCAATGAGCCTCAAACGCTAGGGAGTAGAAATATGTTTTGAGCCTGGACTTAAAGGAGTCGATGGAGGGGGCAGTTCTGATCGGGAGAGGGATGCTGTTCCACAGTCTAGGAGCTGCAACCGCAAAAGCGCGGTCACCCCTGAGTTTAAGCCTAGACCGCGGGATAGTGAATAGCCCCAAGTCGGCCGATCTGAGGGACCTGGAGTTAGAGAGGGGGGTTAGAAGATTTTTGATGTAGGGGGGGGAGTGTCCATTTAGGGCTTTATACGTGAATAGGAGGAGCTTGAAGTTGATTCTGTACCGTACAGGGAGCCAGTGGAGAGAGGCCAGAATCGGGGTGATGTGGTCCCTTTTACGGGTACCCGTCAGGAGTCTCGCTGCGGCGTTTTGGACCAGTTGCAGGCGGGACAGGGAAGATTGGCTGATCCCAGTGTATAGGGAGTTGCAGTAGTCTAGGCGGGAGGAAATGAAAGCGTGAATGATTTTTTCTGTGTCGTCGAATTTGAGGAAAGGTTTGATTTTAGCTATGGTTCGAAGTTGGAAGAAGCTGGCTTTTACCACAGCGTTGACTTGCTTATCAAATTTTAATGCAGAGTCAAATATCATGCCGAGGTTTTTGACATGCGGTTTGACTAGGCAGGATAGACTTCCAAGACTGCCTGTTATCAATTTGATGGAGTCGGGGGGGCCGAATAGGATGACCTCAGACTTGCTCTCATTTAATTGGAGGAAGTTCTGTGCCATCCAACATTTTATGTCCTCAAGGCAGTGTGAGAGGCTGTTTAAATTTGACTGGTTGTTGGGTTTCAGGGGGAGGTAAAGCTGAGTGTCATCGGCATAGCAGTGGAAAGAAATGCCGTGTTTGAGTTATATTTTGTAAGAAGGCAGCAAGCTACAGTTTTGCTTTAACTACCTGTTTTGGTTTTGTGTACCTGTCTGCAAACAATTAAGTTTACCTGTTTTTGGAAAAGACTAAATATATGGAATTTAAGTTTGAAAACAAGAACTTTTCTGTCTTCATTTCCAGCACCCACAACTCCCAACCTTCAAGAGAAAAGCTCCTAACCTCTCAAGACATCACATCATATTGAATGGCAGTGCTGGCTCGAAGGGCCGAATGGCCTACTCCTGTACCTATTTTCTATGTTTCTATGTTTCTAGATGGTTGGTGCGTGCCCGGTGGGCCGAAGGGCCTGTTTCTGCGCTGTATCTCTAAACTAACACTAGACCGCACAATTGCGCCCGGGCTGGATTAGCGCCGGGGTTAATCGCGTCTCCTGCCTCTTGTCTCTGCAGCACGAAGCCAGAAGATATCTCCACTGCCATCCTGCAGCAGAAACACCGGCCCAACCGCCTCGTCGTGGATGAGGCCATCAACGACGACAACAGCATCGTCTCACTCGCCCAGGTACGCAGCAACGAGGCATGGCCGCCCCGTCCCCCCGCCCCGTCCCCCCCGCCCCGTCCCCCCGCCCCGTCCCCCTGCACGGTCTTGTCCCGGCTGGTCGGGCTCATGTCCCGTCAAAGGGTGGTGGGTGTATGGAACAAGCTGCCAGAGGAGGTAGTTGAGGCTGGGACTATCCCAGCTACACTAGTCTCACCTGCCTGCGCTTGGTCCATATTCCTCCAAACTGGTCCTATCCGTGTACCTGTCTAACTGTTTAAGAAACAGACAGGTACATGGATAGGACATAGAAACATAGAAAATAGGTGCAGGAGTAGGCCATTCGGCCCTTCGAGCCTGCACCGCCATTCAATATGATCATGGCTGATCATCCAGCTCAGTAACCTGTACCTGCCTTCTCTCCATACCCCCTGATCCCTTTAGCCACAAGGGCCACATCTAACTCCCTCTTAAATATAGCCAATGAACTGGCCTCAACTACCTTCTGTGGCAGAGAATTCCACAGATTCACCACTCTCTGTGTGAAGAAATGTTTTCTCATCTCGGTCCTAAAAGACTTCATCCTTAAGCTGTGACCCCTGGTTCTGGACTCCCCCAACATCGGGAACAATCTTCCTGCATCTAGCCTCTCCAACCCCTTAAGAATTTTATATGTTTCTATAAGATCCCCCCTCAGTCTTCTAAATTCCAGCGAGTACAAGCCTAGTCTATCCAGTCTTTCTTCATATGAAAGTCCCGCCATCCCAGGGATCAATCTGGTGAACCTTCTCTGTACTCCCTCTAAGGCAAGAACGTCTTTCCTCAGATTCGCAGATTAGGACAAGTTAGGAGGAATATGGACCAAGCGCAAGCAGGTGGGACTAGTGTAGCTGGCACCCTGTAACCCCTGACACCCTTATTCAAGAATCTATATATCTCTGGCT
Source organism: Rhinoraja longicauda (assembly GCF_053455715.1). Lineage (NCBI taxonomy): Eukaryota > Metazoa > Chordata > Chondrichthyes > Rajiformes > Arhynchobatidae > Rhinoraja > Rhinoraja longicauda. The sequence goes on from NC_135989.1 coordinate 12,573,771, forward strand.
TAAAAATATCCATTGATTCGGCCTCTGGAGCTTTCTGTGGCCAAGAATTCCACAGATTCACCACCCTCTGACTAAAGATACCAGCTATCCCTTCTCTCCAGAGACTCCGCCCTGCCTCGCTGAGTAACTCCAGCATTTTGTGTCCTGCAGTCCCTTCCTAAACTGAACCTGGTTTCTCCCGCAGGTTAAGATGGACGAGTTGCAGCTTTTCCGCGGGGATACGGTGCTGCTGAAGGGGAAGAAACGGAGGGAGACGGTCTGCATTGTCCTGTCCGACGACACGTGCAGCGAGGAGAAGATCCGGGTCAGCAGGGTGACCCGTAGCAACCTGCGTGTGCGTCTGGGCGATGTTGTGAGGTGACCCCTCTAATGCTGGCAGCCATGTTTTATTAGTTTAGAGTTTTAACTTAGTTGGAGGAGTAACACAGCGGGTCTTAAATTAGGTTTACTTTAAAGGGAGTGGCATAGCGGTAGAGTTGCTGCCTTACAGCGAATGCAGCGCCGGAGACCCGGGTACTAATCCCGACCACGGGTGCTGTCTGTACGGAGTTTGTACGTTCTCCCCGTGACCTGCGTAGGTTTTCTCCGAGATCTTCGGTTTCCTCCCACACTCCAAAGACGTGCAGGTTTGTAGGTTAACTGGCTTGCGGGTAAATGTAAATTGTCCCTAGTGGGTGTAGGATAGTGTTAATGTGCGGGGATCGCTGGTCGGCGTGGACTCGGTGGGCCGAAAGGGCCTGTTTCCGCGCTGTATCACTAAACTAAAGCTAAACTAAGATACAGTGCGGAAACAGGCACTTCTAACAACCGAGACCGCGCCGACCAGCAATCCCCTCGCACACCAACACTATCCAACACACACACGCACGAGGGATAATTTTTACATTTATTCCAAGCCAATTAGCCTACAAACCTTCAGTCTGAAGAAGGGTCTCGACCCGAAATGTCACCCATTCCTTCTCTCCTGAGATGCTGCCTGACCTGCTGAGTTACTCCAGCATTTTGTGAATAAATACCTTTGATTTGTACCAGCATCTGCAGTTATTTTCTTATACAAACCTGCATGTCTAATTGAGACTTACTGAATAGTGAGGGCCTTGGACAGAGTGGATGTGGAGAGGATGTTTCCACTAGTGGGAGAGTCTAGGACCAGAGGGCACAGCCTCAGAATTAAAGGGTGTACCTTTAGGAAGGAGATGAGGAGGAATTTCTTTAGTCAGAGGGTGGTGAATCTGTGGAATTCATTGCCACAGAAGGCTGTGGAGGCCATCAATGGATTTTTAAGTCAGAGATAGATGGATTCTTGATTAGAGGTGTCACAGGTTATGGGGAGAAGGCAGGAGAATGGGGTTAGGAGGGAGAGATAGATCAGCCATGACTGAATGGCGGAGTTGACTTGATGGGCCAAATGGAGTAATATTGGTAGGAAAAAAAACTGCAGATGCTGGTTTAAATCGAAGGAAGACACAAAATGCTGCAGTAACTCAGCGGGTCAGGCAGCATCTTGGGAGAGAAGGAATGAGTGACCCATTCCTTCTCTCCCCTTCCTTCCACGTCACCCATTCCTTCGCTCGTCACCCATGGGTGAAACGTCACCCATTCCTTCTCTCCTGAGATGCTGCCTGACCTGCTGAGTTACTCCAGCATTTGCTGTATACCTTGGAGTAATACTGGGATGTTTGTGGATTGGACTATTGTCTACGAAGTATCCTCACGTGTTATTATCCGTTTCAGCTTGGTTGGTTATCACGTGTACCGAGGTACAGTGAAAATCTTTCATTGCCTGGACTGGGATTTGCAAAAAACAGGACGTGAAACGTCACCTATCTATGGTCCCCAGAGATGCTGCCTGATCTGCTGAGTCACTCCAGCATTTTGTGTCTTATTTTCTATTGTAGTTCGCGTGCACTCCCTGAGAAGATGAGCTTTTTGACCCCCCCCCCCTACAGCAATGCTCTGGGCACTGGATGTCTCCAAGTAGTTAAGGACTAACTCTTTCTCCAACTCTCCCTCTATCTTCCTATCTCCACCTATATCCTTCCTTGGTCCCGCCCCCCTGACATGAGTGAAGAAGGGTCTCGACCCGAAACGTCACCCATTCCTTCTCTCCTGAGATGCTGCCTGACCCGCTGAGTTACTCCAGCGTTTTGTGAATAAATACCTTCGATTTGTACCAGCATCTGCAGTTATGTTCTTATACTTTGCCCAGCTGCTCACTAACGATGGCATTGTCTTCCCTTAGCATCCAGGCGTGTCCAGATGTGAAGTACGGCAAGAGGATTCACGTCTTACCCATTGACGATACAATCGAGGGGCTAACTGGAAATCTGTTTGAGGTCTACCTGAAGCCCTACTTTCTGGAGGCTTATCGACCCGTCCACAAAGGTATGACCAGCTTTTTACAAATGTTTGTTTTGTTTTTAAATCAAAAATATATTTAATCAATTTATTTTACAATAATATGAAACAATACAAACCAATACCAATAAACCATAATACAAGTAAAACAAATATTCTTAAATACTGAATATTAAACGTGTCGGAAGGAACTGCAGATGCTGGTTTAAACCGAAGATAGACAATAGGTGCAGGAGGAGGCCATTCAGCCCTTCGAGCCAGCACCGCCATTCAATGTGATCATGGCTGATCATTCTCAATCAGTACCCCGCTCCTGCCTTCTCCCCATACCCCCTGACTCCGCTGGTTTAAACCGAAGATAGAATGGGTGACGTTTCGGGTCGAGACCCTTCTTCAGACTGAATTCATGCTGAGTTACTCCAGCATTTTGTGTCTATCTTTTGAATATTAAATCTATTTCGCAATCCTTGTCAGGGATACATTCCACCCCTCGCGATGCCCAGCGGTCCTGGACATCCCCCTTGGTGCCCGTGGACAGCGTGTAGTCACTCTCTCAAGACACCCGGGCACGAACGAAACCCCGGAAAAGGCGCAGGCAACCGGCTCAGGCAGAGCCCTCTTCCGCCTGGCCCCGTGACACACAGATGGGCCAACGCACCCTGATTAGATATGTAACACATTTGGCGATACAGTGATGGGTACGTGTTACCCCACTAGAACAGCACAGCGGTAGAGTTGCTGCCTCACAGCGCCAGAGACCCGGGTTCCATCCTGACTACGGGTGCATATAAGAAAATAACTGCAGATGCTGGTACAAATCGATTTATTCACAAAATGCTGGAGTAACTCAGCAGGTCAGGCAGCATCTCGGGAGAGAAGGAATGGGTGACGTTTCGGGTCGAGACCCTTCTTCAGACTACGGGTGCTGTCTGTACGGAGTTTGTACCTTCTCCCCGTGACCTGCGTGGGTTTTCTCCGAGATCTTCGGTTTCCTCCCACACTCCAAAGACGTACAAATTTGTAAGTTAATCGGCTTGGTGTGTGTGTAGATTGTCCCTAGTGTGTGCAGGATAGTGTTAATGTGCGGGGATCGCTGGTTGGTGCAGACCTGGTGGGCCGAAGGGCCTGTTTCTGCGCTGCATCTGCAAACTGAACCAAACTAAACTAAGCTAATGGGTAGGAAGGAACCGCAGATGCTGGTTTAAACCGAAGATTGACAGAGTGCTGGAGTAACTAAGCGGGCCAGACAGCATCTCTGGAGAGATATAATGGGTGACGTTTCACAGAGTGGTGGAGTAACTCAGCGGGTCAGGCAGCATTTCTGGAGAACATGGATAAGGTGACGTTTCACAGAGTGCTGGAGTAACTCAGCGGGTCAGGCAGCATCTCTGGAGAACATGGATAAGGTGACGTTTCACAGAGTGCTGGAGTAACTCAGCGGGTCAGGCAGCATCTCTGGAGAGATATAATGGGTGACGTTTCGGGTCCAGACTTTTCTTCGGACTGTTCAAACTAAACTAATGGCTCGTGTGTTTTACAGGAGACATCTTCCAGATCCGGGGGGGGTTGCGGGCGGTGGAGTTCAAGGTGGTGGACACAGACCCCTCACCGCACTGCATTGTGGCACCAGACACCATCCTACACTGTGAGGGTGAACCCATCAAACGAGAGGTAAGGATGTCCTTCCAGGCTTCAGGTAGAAACAAGCAACTGCAGACACTGGGTAATGGACAATGTGGCACAAAGTGTCATAGAGTCACACGTGGAAACACAACGTGGAAACAGGCCCTTCGGCCCAACTTACCCACACGTGCCGACCATGTCCCAGCTACACTCTTCCCACCTGCCCGAGCTTGGTCCATCTCCCTCCAAACCTGTCCCATCCACGTATCTGTCTATCTGTTTCTTAAACGTTTGGATAGTCCCAGCCTCAACTACCTCCTCTGGCAGATTATTCCATACACCCACCACCATTTGTGTGGAAAAGGTTACCCCACAGAATCCTATTAAATCTTTCCCCCTTCACCTTAAACCTATATCCACTAGTCCTCGATTCCCCTACTCTGGGCAAGAGACCCTGTACATGTACCCAAAACCTGAGTGCTGGAGTAACTCAGCGGGTCAGGCAGCATCTCTGGAGAACATGGATAGGTGACGTTTCACAGAGTGCTGGAGTAACTCAGCGGGTCAGGCAGCTTCTCTGGAGAACATGGATAAGGTGACGTAACAAATAAAGGCCCTTCGTCTGTCTGATCTTCGGGGAGGGGGTGAGAAGAAGAAAGATGGAGAAGGTTGTTTCCTTCTCCCCTACAATCCATCTGAAGAAGGGTCCTGATCCGAAACATCACTGAAACATCACCTATCCATGTTCTCCAGATATGCAGCCTGTCCTGCTTAGTTACTCCAGCACATTGTATTATTTTTTTGTAAACCAGCACCTGCAGTTCCCTGTAAAGACATTCCACTAATTACTAATACTAGTAACTAAGTCTGAAGGAGGGTCCCGACCTGAAATGTCACCTATCCATTTTCTCCAGAGATGCTGCCTGACCCGCTGAGTGGACTTGATGGGCCGAATGGCCTAATTCTGCTCCTGTCACTTATGAACTTTGGTACATGATACAATAAAAGGACCATTACATCCATCCCCACCTCCATCTTCCATCTTCTTCCCCACACCATCAGAATGAAGAAACTTCCTGACCCGAAACGTCGTCTCTCTGTTTTCCCTCCACAGATGCTGCCTGACCCAATGAGTACCCGTATTAAACACAAACCTATGTCTCTCCACTTTTAAAATACCCAATGACTTGGCCTCCACTACCATCTGTAGCAATGGATTCCACAGATTCACCTCTCTCTGGCTAACGTTACTCATGTTATTCCCTTTATGGTGTGCCTGTACACTGGATGATACGATTGTAATCATGCATTGTCTTTCTGCTGGCTCAACCTATGAACACGTGACTGCACTTGAAGACAGGTTGTGAGATGCCCTGGTATGTCTGAGGTGCTGGGAGATGGTCCAGGGGTGGCAGCTCACCCTTGCCTGATGTAGGGTGGTGATTCCATTGCTTTCCCATCAGGACGAGGAGGAGAACCTCAACGACGTTGGCTACGACGACATAGGAGGGTGCCGCAAACAACTGGCACAGATCAAGGAGATGGTGGAGCTGCCCCTTCGCCACCCGGCCCTCTTCAAGGCCATCGGAGTCAAGGTGGGTAGCACACCTTGTTAGGTTAACCTATGATGTGCGTTTGATGGCACTGGGCCTGTACTCGCTGGAGTTTAGAAGGTTGAGGGGGGATCTCATTGAAACTTACCGAATAGTGAAAGGCCTGGATAGAGTGGATGTGGAGAGGATGTTTCCACTAGTGGAAGAGTCTAGGACCAGAGGCCACAGAATAAAAGGACGTACCTTTAGGAGGGAAATTAGGAGCAATTTCTTTAGTCAGAGGGTGGTGAATCTGTGGAATTAATTGCCGCAGACGACTGTGGAGGCCAAGTCAATGGATATTTTTTATGCAGAGACAGATAAGATACTTGATTAGTACGGGAGTCAGGGGTTATGGGGAGAAGGCAGGAGAATGGGGTTGAGAGGGAGAGATAGATCAGCCATGATTGAATGGCGGTGTAGACTTGATGGGCCGAATGGACTAATTCTGCTACTATCTCTATTCTAAAGGTACAAATGAAAGGACATATCTTTAGAATGGAAATGAGGAGGAATTTATTTTGTCAGAGGGCAGTGACTCTGGAATTCATATTTTGTGGAATTATATCTAAACTATTTTGGTGTGGGATGGAATGAAGCTGCCTACAAAATAGTGGTTATACTTGATAAAGCTCCCTCTATCTTTAAGTATCTAGGCCCTATTTTGTAGAGAGCTTCACTCCATACCTAACCTCAGTCTTTTATGAATGGAGCATCACCAGATCTCTAGGTTGGAGGGAGGGTGGAGAGGAGTTATAAATGCAAATTGAGGAGGTTCTGTTGCTTGGTACGAGTTGAGGTTTGGTAGACAATGCTAGATGCTAGATGCAGGAAAAAATTTCCCAATGTCGGGCGTTTCCAGAACCAGGGGCCACACAGTCTAAGAATAAAAGGGAGACCATTTAAAACTGAGGTGAGAAGGAACTTTTTCACCCAGAGAGTTGTGTATTTGTGGAATTCTCTGCCACAGAGGGCAGTGGAGGCCAATTCACTGGATGGATTTAAGAGAGAGTTAGATAGAGCTCTAGGGGCTAGTGGAATCAAGGGATATGGGGAGAAGGCAGGCACGGGTTACTGATTGTGGACGATCAGCCATGATCACAATGAATGGCGGTGCTGGCTCGAAGGGCTGAATGGCCTCCTCCTGCACCTATTTTCTATGTTTCTAATGAGTGGCTGTGACCCAGTGATAACACTCACTCGTAATCTACCCACACCACTCTGGCCATTTCACTCCTGCCATCGGGAAGAAGGTACAGGAACCTGAAAACTATAACGTCCAGGTTCAGGAACAGCTTCATCCCCACAGCCATCAGGCCATTAAACACCACAACCTCCAAATTAGCTCTGAACTACATAGACTATTATTGTTATTATTGCACTATTATTGTTTGTGTTTTAAGTGTGCGTGTGCAGGTGTGTGTATATACACCAAAGATGCTAGAGGAGCAAGATAGACCACTCGACCCTAAAAACCGTAGTAAGTCACGGCGCCATTTTAGTAGGCAGAAACTTGCAGAAACATTTTAAAAGAAAAATAACAAAAATCTGTGAATTGATAGGTGAGATATATTCTGCATGTTAATGGTATCATCACACGCACTGTTCCCCCACAACACTGATTACACTGCGAGAGGCATAACGAACGGCGGGTTCTGCCTACTAAAATGGCGGACATTACACAACTTTGCGTACTACTCTTCAGTATGGGCGATTTCGACGGAGTGGTCCATCTTGTTCCTCTAGTATCTTTGGTATACACTGAACTTTTTTTTCTCTCTTGTTTATCATGTTGTTTACAGTGCAGGGGCTCCTCAGCTTCTGATGGGATTCCGTTCCGAGAAACCCATCGGAAACCGAAAGTATTGTAAGCCGGAATGCATTGTAATACACGCGATCACGTGGCCGGAAGCGAGCGGCGGCTCTCTGCGGGTCACTGCCGTTTGCACCATCGCTAAGTCGAACTATCGCAAGTCGAGACATCATTAGCCGGGGAGCACCTGTATACTATGTTTTCACTCACAAAATGCTGGAGTAACTCAGCAGGTCAGGCAGCATCTCGGGAGAGAAGGAATGGGTGACGTTTCGGGTCGAGACCATTCTTCAGACTGATGTCAGGGGAGCGGGACAAAGGAAGGATATAGGTGGAGACAGAAAGGTAGAGGGAGATCTGGGAAGGGGGAGGGGAAGAGAGGGACAGAGGAACTATCTAAAGTTGGAGAAGTCAATGTTCATACCACTGGGCTGCAGGCGAAATATGAGGTGCTGTTCCTCCAATTTCCGGTGGGCCTCACTATGGCATTGGAGGAGGCCCATGACAGAAAGGTCAGACTGGGAATGGGAGGGGGAGTTGAAGTGCTCGGCCACCGGGAGATCAGTTTGGCCAACGCGGACCGAGCGCAGGTGTTCAGTGAAGCGATCGCCGAGCCTGCGCTTGGTTTCGCCGATGTAAATAAGTTGACATCTAGAGCAGCGGATGCAATAGATGAGGTTGGAGGAGGTGCAGGTGAACCTTTGTCTCACCTGGATAGACAGTTTGGGTGCTTGGATGGAGTTGAGGGGGGAGGTAAAGGGACAGGTGTTGCATCTCGTGCGGTTGCAGGTGAAAGTGCCCGGGGTTGGTTGTGCTGCTGCAAGTAAGAATCTCATTGTTCTATCCGGGACATGTGACACTAAATCGCTCTTGACCCTTGACTGATCTTCGATCTGTCCTCAGCCTCCGAGGGGCATCCTGCTTTATGGATCGCCAGGAACCGGGAAGACACTTGTGGCTCGGGCTGTGGCGAACGAAACCGGGGCTTTCTTCTTCCTTATCAATGGTGAGACTGTAAACCTGACTGGGAGAGGCCATTCAGCCCGTCTACATTCCTCTCCTACTCAAACCTCTGTACCCCTCCCAATCCTGGCCTCCCAACCGTCCACAAGGAACAGCAGATGCTGGAATCCCGAGTAAACCGGCACGGTGGCGCAGCGGTAGAGTTGCCGCCTTACAGCGAATGCAGCGCCGGAGACTCGGGTTCGATCCTGACTACGGGCGCCGTCTGTACGTTAGTTTGTACGTTCTCCCCGTGACCTGCGTGGGTTTTCTCTGAGATCTTCGGTTTCCTCCCACACTCCAAAGACGTGCAGGTTTGTAGGTTAATTGACTGGGTAAATGTAAAAATTGTTCCTAGAGGGTGTAGGATAGTGTTAATGTGCGGGGATCGCTGGGCGGCGCGGACTCGGTGGGCCGAAGGGCCTGTTTCCGCGCTGTATCTCTAAAAAATAAAAAAAACTCACAAAGGGATGGGGGTGGTGGTTTGGGGAGGGGGGGGGTGGGGGGGGGAGCGGAACAACGCCTGGCAAGTGATAGGTGGATACTAGAGTGGGGGGAGCCCAGTCGCTCCATTCTTTCAACATATGACCCCCCACCGTCCCAGGAATTAACCTGGTGAACGTACGCTGCACTCCCTCAATAGCAAGGATGGGTAGTTATACTAGTTAGCAACTTGGTAACCATTGCAATTGCTTGTGCAGGTCCGGAGATCATGAGCAAACTGGCCGGGGAGTCCGAGAGCAATCTGAGGAAGGCCTTCGAGGAAGCACAGAAGAATGCTCCAGCTATTGTCTTCATTGATGAGTTGGATGCCATCGCTCCAAAGCGGGAGAAGGTACCGTTGCGTTACAGAAGGCTGTGGAGGCCAAGCCAATGGATGCTTTCAAGGCAGAGATAGATAGATTCTTGATTAGTACGGGTGTCGGAGGTTATGGGGAGAATGGGGTTGAGAGGGAAAGATAGATCAGCTATGATTCAATGGCGGAGTAGACTCGATGGACTTGATTAGTTTAATTTAGTTCTTAGAGATGCAGCGCGGAAACAGGCCCTTCGTCCCATTGAGTTCACACCATCAGCAACGGAGCACTTCAGCACTCTCCGACACACACACACTCGGGCCAATTTACCATTTTCACCAAAGCTAATTAGCCTACAAACCTGTACGTCCTTGGAGTGTGGGAGGAAACCGGAGCACTCGGAGAAAACCCATGCAGGTCAGGGGGAGAACGTACAAACTCCGTACAGACTGCACCCGTAGTCAGGATCGAACCCGGGTCTCTGGCGCAGTGAGGCAGCAACTCTACCCTTGGATGGACAATAGACAATAGGTGCAGGAGGAGGCCATTCGGCCCTTCGAGCCAGCACCGCCCTTCGAGCCAGCACCGCCATTCAATGTGATCATGGCTGATCATTCTCAATCAGTACCCCATTCCTGCTTTCTCCCCATACCCCTGACTCCGCTATCCTTAAGATCCCTATCTAGCTCTCTCTTGAATGCATTCAGAGAATTGGCCTCCACTGCCTTCTGAGGCAGAGAATTCCACAGATTCACAACTCTCTGACTGAAAAAGTTTTTCTCTCCCCCCTCCCCCCCTCTCCCCTGTTGTGCAGACCCATGGAGAGGTGGAGCGGCGGATTGTGTCCCAGCTCCTGACGCTGATGGACGGACTGAAGCAGCGCACACACGTCATCGTGATCGCAGCCACCAACCGGCCGAACAGCATTGATCCGGCACTCCGGAGATTCGGTAGGTGACAGACCTGGCCTAAGTTGCCCTGGAGCAGGCCGCTATCACAGCCTGTAGAGGCTTGGAGCCCAAACACAGGCCCTTCGGCCCACAGCATCCCTGCTCACCATCATATACCCGTCAAAAGCGAAAAAAATGGAGATTCTAGTTTAGTGATACAGCGCGGAAACAGGCCCACCGAGTCCGCGCCGACCAGCAATCCCCGCACACTAACACTCTCCCACACTCACTAGGGACAATTTACACGTGCAGCAAGCCAGTTAACCTACAAACCTGCACGTCTTTGGAGAGTGGGAGGAAACCAAAGAACTCGGAGAAAACTCGCGTGGTCATGGGGAGAACATAGAAACATAGAAAGTAGGTGCAGGAGTAGGCCATTCGGCCCTTCGAGCCATTCAATATGATCATGGCTGATCATCCAACTCAGTATCCTTCTCTCTATACCCTCTGATCCCTTTAGCCACAAGGGCCACATCTAACTCCCTCTTAAATATAGCCAATGAACTGGCCTCAACTACCTTCTGTGGCAGAGAATTCCACAGATTCACCACTCTCTGTGTGAAAAAAAACGTTATCTCGGTCCTAAAAGACTTCCCCCTTATCCTTAAACTGTGACCCCTTGTTCTGGACTTCCCCAACATCGGGAACAATCTTCCTGCATCTAGCCTGTCCAACCCCTTAAGAATTTTGTAAGTTTCTATAAGATCCCCCCTCAATCTTCTAAATTCCAGCGAGTACAAACTCCGTACAGACAGCCCACGATCTGTACAGATTGAACCCAATTTTCTGGCGCTGTGAGGCAGCAACTCTACCGCTGTACCACCGTGCAGACAGATGCATGAAATCTAACTAAAAGCAGAAGATGGTGGAAGTACCTCTTCCAATTTCCGATGAAGGGTCCTTGTCCTGAAGTGTTAACTCTGCTTCTCTTCCCACAGATGCTGCCTGACTTGCTGAGAGTTTCCGCTATATTCTGCTTTTATTTAACCAAACTTGTTCCATGTTGGGATTACTGAATCCCAGTGTTCCCATTCTAAATAGTTTTTTGCAACAAAAGTGATAGAACTTACAATAGGCGGTCACGGTGGCGCAGCGGTAGAGTTGCTGCCTTACAGCGAATGCAGCGCCGGAGACCCGTGTTCGATCCCGACTACGGACGCTGTCTGTACTGAGTTTGCACGTTCTCCCCGTGACCTGTGTGGGTTTTCTCCGAGATCTTCGGTTTCCTCCCACACTCCAAAAACGTACAGGTTTGTAGGTTAATTGGCTTGGTAAATGTAAAAATTATCCCTAGTGGGTGTAGGATAGTGTTAATGTGTGGGGATCGCTGGTCGGCACGGACCCGGTGGGCCGAAGGGCCTGTTTCCGCGCTGTATCTTTAAACTAAACTAAACTAAACTGCAATGTTAGAATTCATTTCAAGGGGACTAGAATATAAAAGGATGTTATGCTAAAGCTTTATAAGGCACTGTTCACTACACATTTGGAGTATTATGAACAGTTTTTGGCCCCATATCTGAGAAAGGATGTGCTGGCTTTGGAGAGGGTCCAGATGAGGTTTACGAGAATAATCCAGGGGATGGTTGAGTTAACATATGAGGAGCATTTGACAGCACTGGGCCTGTACTCGCTGGAGTTTAATTTTAAGGTGGAGATTGATAGGCTCTTGATTAGTAAGTGCGTCAATGGTTATGGGGAAGAAGCAGGAGAATAGGGTTGAGGGAAAAATAGATCAGCCTTAATCAGATGGCAAAGCAAACGCAATGGGCCGAATGGCCTAACTACACCCCTATGATCTTATTAACTAAATTATTCCCACAAATGGCCACCTGGAAGCATCTTAAGATCCATACATTAACCCTGACTTTACTCTCGGCACTTCTGTCTGTGTCGTCCAACTTGCAAGGTGCCATGAGTTTAGTTTAGATTTGTTTGTAGATACAGCATGAAAACAGGCCCTTGGACCCACCAAGTCCACGCTGACCATCGATCATCTGTTCACACCAGTTCTATGTTATTCAACTTTCTCATACACACTCCACGCACTAGGAACAATTTACAGAGGCCAATTTAACCTATAAACCTTCACCTCTTTGGGATGTGGGAGGAAAATCGGAGCATTTGGAGGAAACCCACCTGGTCACAGGAAGAACGTGCAAACTCCAGCACCCGAGGTCAGGATTGAACCGGGATCTCTGAGGTAGAGGCTCTACCAGCTGGGCCACCGTGACGCCCTTAGTTCTTTTGCTCCTCTGTACATTAACATTGAAGTTACCGTGGGCACCCGGTCATGGGCTTGCCGCCTATATCTAAGCCACGCCTGCCTTTGGGACCTTCTGAGAGTGACTCCTCTGTGTCTTGACAGGTCGCTTTGACCGGGAGATCGACATCGGGATCCCAGACTCCATCGGTAGGCTTGAGATCCTGCAGATTCACACCAAGAACATGAAGCTGGCAGATGACGTGGATCTGGAGAAGGTTAGTGGGACGTGCAGCGCAGGTTTACTAGGTTAATTCCCGGAATGGCGGGACTGTCGTATGTTGAAAGACTGGAGCGACTAGGCTTGTATACACTGGAATTTAGAAGGATGAGAGGGGATCTTATCGAAACGTATAAGATTATTAAAGGGTTGGACACGTTAGAGGCAGGAAACATGTTCCCAATGTTGGGGGAGTCCAGAACCAGGGGCCACAGTTTAAGAATAAGGGGTAGGCCATTTAGAACGGAGATGAGGAAAAACTTTTTTAGTCAGAGAGTTGTAAATCTGTGGAATTCTCTGCCTCAGAGGGCAGTGGAGGCCAATTCTCTGAATACATTCAAGAGAGAGCTAGATAGAGCTCTTAAGGATAGCGGAGTCAGGGGGTATGGGGAGACAGCAGGAACGGGGTACTGATTGAGAATGATCAGCCATGATCACAGTGATTGGCGGTGCTGGCTCGAAGGGCCGAATGGCCTACTCCTGCACCTATTGTCTATTGACAGTGGGAGACATCTGCTCGGGTTGGGGCAGGAGTAAAGGACAGACAATGGCCAGAGTGTACACCCAACAACGCTTATTGTAACAGGTTAGAGAATCCCAATAGAAGCATTGAGTTTGTACACTCTCTCCGTGACCCGCGTGGGGTTTTCTCCGGGTGCTCCGGTTTCACCCCACACTCCAAGGACGTACAAGTTTGTAGGTTAATTAGCTTCAGTAAAAATTGTAAAATGTCCCCAGTGTGTAGGACAGTGTTAGTGTGCGGGGATCGCTGGTCGGAGCGGACTCGGTGGGCAGAAGGGCCTGTTTCTGCGCTGTATCTCTAAACTGATCCAAACTAAACACGACGGGCGGCACAGCGTTAGATTTGCTGCCTTACAGCGTCAGAGACCCGGGTTCGATCCTGACTACAGGTGCTGTCTGTAAGGAGTTTGTATGTTCTCTCTGTGATTGCGTGGGTTTTCGCCGGGTGTTCCCACATTCTAAAGAAGTGCGGGTTTGTTGGTTAATTGGCTTCTGTAAAGTTGTCCCTAGTGTGTAGGATAGAACTAGTGTACGGGTGATCGCTGGTCGGCACGGACTCGATGGGCCGAAGGGCCTGTTGCCACACTTTAGTCTCTAAAACTAATATTAAAAATGTGCAAGCAGTTGAGGTGAGTCATCTTGGTATCATGTTCGCCATTGTGAGCTGAGGAGCTTGTTCCAATGCTGTACCTTCCTATGTCTATGAACCTGCCCATTCAACACCACCAGGCACCATTAAACAATTTCTCTGCCCACATTTTCAACTAGTTCCACTTAACCAACCTCCATCATGAGGAAACACCGTCCAATTTGCCAAACACCTTACAGTCTTGAATTTCTGAATGAGATCATCCAATTTTTCTGATTTCTATTGAGGACAGGCCGACCTGACTCAACCTATCGCCATGGCAACCCCTCTTCCCTGGAAATGTAGAAATAAAGAACTGCAGAGGTGCTAGTTCACCAAGGAAAGACACAAAATGCTGGAGTAACTCAGTCTGAAGCAGGTCCCGACCCAAAACGTCTCCTATAACAGTATAACAGAGCTTTATTTGTCGTTCGGTACCGAAGTACCGAACGAAACTACATAGCAGTCATAGAAAAAAAGAACACAAGACATATAGCCCCAACACAAACGTCCATCACAGTGACTCCAAACACCCCCTCACTGTGATGGAGGCAACAAAACTTCCACTCTCTTCCCCACGCCCACGGACAGACAGCTCGTCCCCGACCGACCCGCACAGTCCCCGCAAGGGGATGGAAGTCCCCCCGGCCGAATCGCACCGGGCGCTGAAACGTCTCGCGGCCGAGCCGGGCGATGAAAGGCCCCGCGACCATGCCTTGCGCAGCTAAGTCCCGTGGTCGAGCCGCACCAGCGATGTAAAGTCCCGCAGCCGAGCCTATCCATGCTCTCCAGAGATGCTGGCTTCTAAATTTGCACCCCATCATTCCTCTAGCTTCACAATTCTCCCCCTCGCCTGTGTTCACCCATGACCTGCCGTGCTTTGTCCTGTCCCTCCACACTTCCAGCCTTCTTTCCTCCCACCCCCGCAATCAGTCTGAAGAAGGGTCTCAACCCAAAACGTCGGCTTGTACTCGCTGGAATTTAGAAGGTTGAGGGGGGGATCTTATAGAAACTTGCAGTTGGACAGGCTAGATGCAGGAAGATTGTTCCCGATGTTGGGATAAGGGGGAAGTCTTTTAGGACCGAGATGAGAAAGTTTTTCTTCACACAGAGTGGTGAATCTGTGGAATTCTCTGCCACAGAAGGTAGTTGAGGCCAGTTCATTGGCTATATTTAAGAGGGAGTTAGATGTGGCCCTTGTGGCTAAAGGGGTCAGGGGGTATGGAGAGAAGGCAGGTATGGGATACTGAGTTGGATGATCAGCAATGATCATATTGAATGGCGGTGCAGGCTCGAAAGGCCAAATGGCCTACTCCTGCACCTATTTTCTATGTTTCTATGTTACCTATCCACGTTCTCCAGAGATGCTGCCCTACCCAAGAGTCAAGAATGTTTTATTGTCATATGTCCCAGACAGAACAATGAAATTCTTATTTGCTGCAGCACAACAGAATATGTAAACATGGAACTCTGTAAACAATATATCATATCATATCATATATATACAGCCGGAAACAGGCCTTTTCGGCCCTCCAAGTCCGTGCCGCCCAGTGATCCCCGTACATTAACACTATCCTATACCCACTAGGGACCATTTTTACATTTACCCAGCCCATTAACCTACATACCTACATATTAAAATAGAAAAAAAGTTTAATGTGTGTATATATACACATACATTCATATACATACATACAAATACACGCACACACACATATATAATGTGTGTCTAATGTATATAATATATATATATAAACATACACACACACACATATACACACAATATTGCAATATATGCACTATTGTATATATATTGGTGTATATATATATATATATTGGTGTATATATATATATGTGTGTGTGTGTTTGTATGTATATGTGTGTAAGTGTATATACATACACACAACTTTTTTTTCTGGTATATTTTAATATATATACACACGCACGCATATACATGCGCATAAAAAACAAACACACAAACAATAACAGTGCAAATAGACAGTACCAATGCCCCCAAGTGTGTGTAGTTCAGAGCTGAGTTACTCCAGCACTTTGTGTCTTCCCCTCTTCCCTGGAACCAGTGCCTAGAGTCCATGATGTTCAGGCCCCCTCACGCCATGACCTCCCCCCGCACAGCCGCCCCCTCCCCGCGTGACGGCGCCCAGCTGACACTCTTTGCCTGACGCGGTGCCCTGTTGCAGATCGCGCACGATACGCACGGGCATGTGGGCGCGGACCTGGCAGCACTCTGCTCCGAGGCAGCTCTACAGGCCATCCGCAAGAAGATGAACATCATCGACCTGGAGGACGAGACCATCGACGTCAACATCCTGAACTCCATGTCTGTGACCATGGATGATTTCCAGGTGAGGCCCTTGAGGTGCTGCAGACCTCATAAGCACGGTGGCGCAGCGGTAGAGTTGCTGCCCTACAGCGCCAGAGACCCGGGTTCCATCCTGACTACGGGTGCTGCCTGTACGGAGTTTGTACGTTTTGGGTTGGGACATTTCTTTGGAAGTCTGGTGCGTAGTTTAACCCCCGTGTTCTTGTTTTCGTGTACCCCCCCTCTCTCCGCAGTGGGCTCTGGGGCAGAGTAACCCCTCAGCTCTTCGCGAAACGGTGGTGGAGGTTCCAACAGTCACCTGGGAAGACATCGGAGGGCTGGAGGAGGTGAAGAGAGAGCTGCAGGAACTGGTGCAGGTGAGCGTGCGCGCGGAAAACAAAGAAGTACTTCCCGGGGCAGGGGTCAAAGAGTTTCACGGCCGCGGGTGAGACCGGTCAAAGGTCATAAAGGTCAAGGCAAGTCAAAGGTCATAAGTCCACAAAGCAAGAGAGATAATTAGCCATTCGCACTAGTTCTATGCTAACCCACTTTCACACCCACTCCCTACACACGAGAAGCCAAACACATTGTTGGTGTCAGCTGGAGATGGGCGATTAGTTTTGTTAGTTTAGTTTAGAGATTCAGCACGGATCAAGACCAGCGGCCCACCGAGTCCAGGCCGACCATCGATCGCCCGTTCACGCTAGTTCTATGTTATCCCACTCTCTCAACCACTCCCTGCACACCAAGGACAATTTACAGAGGGCCAATTAACCTACTAACCCGCACGTCTTTGGGATGTGGGTGGAAACCGGTGCACCTGGAGGAAACCCACGTGGTCACTGTTTGGCATACATATTTTTTGCGCCATTGGCCTGTTTCTGACCTGTATTCCATGTTTAGTTTAGTTTAGATTAGTATAGATTAGTTCATTGTCACGTGTACCGAGGTACAGTGAAAACTTTTTTGTTGCATGCTATCCAGTCAGCGGAAAGACCATACCTCATCACAATCTGCAGTGTACAAATACAGGATGAAGTGAATAATGTTTAGTGCAAGGTAAAGTCCGATTAAGGATAGATAGAGGGTCTCCAATGAGGTCGATGGGAGGTCAGATCCGCTCTCTAGTTGGTGAGAGGATGGTTCAGTTGCATGATAACAGCTGGAAAGAAACTGCCCCTGAATCTGGAGGTGTGTGTTTTTACACTTCTGTACCTCTTACCTGATGGGAGAGGGGAGCAGAAGGAGTGAGCAGGGTGGGACTTATCCTTGATTTTGCTGCTGGCCTTGCCGAGGCAGCGTGAAGTGTATTTGGAGCCTGATGGGGGAGGGGCGAAGAGGCGGGGTAGACTGGTCCATGATGTTCTAAGGCCAGGACAAGTGGGAAAAAAGGATTGACTTTGTGATTTTGTCTCTCCCCAGTACCCAGTGGAGCACCCAGACAAGTTCCTGAAGTTTGGCATGACCCCGTCCCGCGGCGTTCTGTTCTACGGCCCACCCGGCTGTGGGAAGACCCTGTTGGCAAAGGCTATTGCTTCTGAGTGCCAGGCAAACTTTATCTCCATCAAAGGACCGGAGCTGCTCACCATGTGGTTCGGGGAGTCAGAGGCCAACGTCCGTGATGTCTTTGACAAGGTATGAAGTCTCTTTAAATGGAGACACATAAATTGCTGGAGTAACTCAGCGGGTCAGGCAGCATCTCTGGAGAAAATGGATAGGTGATGTTTCTGGTCGAGATCCTTCTTCAGACCAGAAAGGTCTCCTATCCATTTTCTCCGAAGATGCTGCCTTGAGTTAGTTGAGTTAGTCCAGCATTTTGTGTCTTATCTTTGGTATAAACCAGCATCTGCAGTTCATCTTTATTATGTGGAGGAAGGAACTGCAGATGCTGGTTTAAATCGAAGATCAGTCTGAAGGAGGGTCTCGACCCAAAACATCACCCATTCCTTCTCTCCAGTGACGCTGCCTGTCCCGCTGAGTTACTCCAGCATTTTGTGTCTATGTTCATTTTTATTATTATTATTATTATTATTATTGTTGTTGTTGTTAATGTTGTCAGGGCGCCACGCGGTTGAGGTGAGTGGCACCCTCTCCCCTTCCCTGTCCCCCCTCGACGAGGAAGGGGCCCAACTTGGTCTAGTTATTACTAGTAATAGTAGTAGTATTATTATTGTTGGTGTTATTATAATTACTACCATTATCATTTTTACTATTATCATTACTATTATTATTACTATTATTATTATTAATACTATTATTATTATTATTGATGTTATTATTACTATTATTACAATGATTATTACTATTATTGCTAGTATTATTATTACTAGTAGTGGTAGTATTATTATTGTTGGTGTTATTATTATTACTACCATTATCATTATTACTATTATCATTACTATTTTTATTATTATTACTATTATTATTATTACTATTATAATAATTATTATTATTAATGTTGTCATTATTACTATTATTTTTACTATGATTATTACTATTATTGCTACTATTATTATTACTAGTAGTGGTAGTATTAATATTGGTGTTATTATTATTACTACCATTATTATTATCATTATTATCATTACTATTATTATTACTTTATTAATATTACTATTATAATTATTATTATTATTGATATCATTATCACTATTATTATTATTACTATGATTATTACTATTATTGCTACTATTAGTGGTAGTATTATAATTGGTGTTATTATTATTACTACTACCATTATTATTATCATTACTATTATTATTACTTTATTAATATTACTATTATAATAATTATTATTGATGTCATTATTACTATTATTACTATGATTATTACTATTATTGTTACTATTATTACTACTAGTAGTGGAAGTATTATTATTAATATTGGTGTTATTATTATTACTACCATTATCATTACTACTATTATCATTACTATTATTATTACTATTATTATTGATGTTATTATTACTGATTATTACTATTATTGCTACTATTATTACTACTAGTAGTGGTGGTATTATTATTAATATTGGTGTTGTTATTATTACTATTATTATTACTATTATTGCTACTATTATTGCTACTATTATTACTACACGTAGTGGTAGTATTATTATTGGTGTTATTATTATTACTATCATTAATATTATTATTATCATTACTATTATTATTATTAAGTGTTAATGGATGGCCAAGGTTTAGAAGGATGTGGCAGGGTGTTCCTGGCACCTGCTACACTGTGAAAATACCTGCCCTGTGCATCGCCTTTAGGCTTTGCCCCCCTTGCCTTAAAGCCATGCCCTCTGGCCTTTGACGTTTGCCCTGTTGCTGTGTTTCCAAGGCTCGGCAGGCTGCTCCTTGCATCCTGTTCTTCGACGAGCTGGACTCCATCGCCAAGTCCCGAGGAGGGAGTGCAGGGGACGGAGGGGGGGCCGCGGACAGGGTCATCAACCAGATCCTGACGGAAATGGACGGCATGACGAACAAGAAGAACGTCTTCATTATCGGAGCAACAAACAGGTAGATCAGACCAGGCCCAGGCACCTCCACTGGCCCTCTGCAAGAGAAGGGGTCTATCCTGCAGGATTCCTTAAGGCTAGGCCAACTTATCTTTAATATTTGTCTTTGATAAGGGGCAGCACGGTGGCGGGCAGAGTGGTAGAGTTGCTGCCTTACAGCGCTTAGAGCCCCGGGTTCAATCCTGACCACGGGCGCTGTCTGTACGGAGTTTGTACGTTCTCCCCGTGACCTGCTTGAGTTTCCCTGAAATCTTTGGTATCCTCCCACACTCCAAAGACGTACAGGTTTGTAGGTTAATTGGCTTGGTATAAATATAAAATTGTCCCTGGTGTAGGATAATGTTAATGTATGGGGATCGCTGGATCGGTGGGCCGAAGGGCCTGTTTCCGCGCTGTATCTCTAAACTAAACTAAACTAAAATCTAAACTAAATTTCCATCCTTGGGAAAAGGTTCTGACTGTCTACCTTATCTATGCCTCTCATAATTTTACATACTTCTACAAAGGTCTCCTCTCGACCTCTGGCGTTCCAGAGAAAACAATCCAAGTCTGTCCAACCTCTCCCTGTGGCTAATGCCCCTCAATCCACGCATTGTTCTGGTAAACCTCCTCTGCAGCAAAAATCTTCGAACCCACCACTCTATCTCCAGGTCCCTCAGGTCGGCCGACTTGGGGCTACTGACTATCCCGCGGTCTAGGCTTAAGCTCAGAGGTGACCGCGCTTTTGCGGTTGCAGCTCCGAGACTGTGGAACAGCATCAGAACTGCCCCTTCCATCGACTCCTTTAAGTCCAGGCTCAAAACCTATTTCTACTCCCTAGCGTTTGAGGCCCTCTGAGGGGGCGCTGTGAACTGTTTATGTATGTGCTGTTATGTTTGTGTGCCATTGTATGTTCGTTTCTTAGTACCTGAACTGATGTACAGCACTTTGGTCAACGTGGGTTGTTTTTAAATGTGCTATACAAATAAAATTGACTTGACTTGCACTGTTCCAAAGTCTCCACATCCCACCTGACCAGAACTGCGTGTAATACTCCAAATGGTGTCGGATCAAGGGCCTATTCATTGGCGTTGTGAGATGCTTTGGGAGATCCAGGAGTGGTGATAGGGGCTATAGAGATGCAAGCTTTGTCCTTATCAGTTAACTTGGTTTATTTACAGACCTGACATTATTGATCCAGCCATCCTAAGGCCAGGGCGTCTGGACCAGCTGATTTATATCCCACTGCCCGATGAAAAGTCAAGGATGGCCATCTTGAAAGCTAACCTCAGGAAGTCTCCAATTGCAAAGGTAGGGAGCTCTGGTGACCGGGGGTTCGATCCTGACCTCCGGTACTGTCTGTGTGGAGTTTGCAAGTTCGGTTTAGTTCGGTTTAGTTTGGTTCAGTTTAGTTTAGTTTAGTTTAGTTTAGAGATACAGCACAGAAACAGGCCCTTCGGCCCACTGAGTCCATGCCGACCAGTGATCCCCGCACATTAAAACTATCCTACACACACTAGGGTCAGTATGGAGTTTGCAAGTTTAGTTTAGTTCAGATTAGATTAGATTAGATTAATTTTGTTTAGTTTAGAGATACAGCGCGGAAACAGACTCTTAAGCCAACTGAGTCCGCGCCGACCAGCGATCTCCGCACACTAACACTATCCTACACACACTTGGATCACTTTACAATATTTGCCAAAGCCCCAATTGGCTTTGCACACCTGTTTGTCTTTGGAGTTTGGGAGGAAACCGGAGCACCCGGAGAAAACCCACACTCTCTCATGACCCATGATCTGTTGGGTTTTTTTGACTGAGAGATACAGCATGACTCTTCATGACTTAACTCACACCAACCATCGCTCACCTGGTGTACACGAGCTGCGTTATTGTTGGTGTTGCTCACACTGGTGTTTTTCTGAGGGGAGGGAGATGTTTGGGCGTTGCGGCCTCACACACTCACTCTTCCACCGCACCGCAGAGCGTTGACCTGGGCTACCTGGCCAAGATAACCCACGGCTTCTCGGGAGCCGACCTGACGGAGATCTGCCAGAGGGCGTGCAAGCTGGCGATCCGCGAGGCCATCGAAGCGGAGATCAAGAGAGAGCAGGAACACCAGAGCAACCCAGACATTGCCATGGTGAGTTTACTTTAGTTTTGTTTAGAGATACAGCGCGGAAACCGGCCTACCGGGTCCGCACCGATCAGCCATCCCAGCACATATCCCTTGATTCCATAGGATCCACAGAAAATAGGTGCAGGAGGAGCACCTTCGAGCCAGCACCACCATTCATTGTGATCATGGCTGATCATCTACAATCAGTAGTCCATGCCTGCCTTCTCCCCATTTCCCTTGATTCCGCTAGCTCCTAGAGCTCTATCTAACTCTCTTTTAAATTCATCCGGTGAATTGGCCTCCACTGCCTTCTGTGGCAGAGAATTCCACAGATTTTTCTCCTCTCAGTTCTAAATGGCCTACCCCTTATAAACTCAAATCCTCTCGCAATGAAGGTCAACATGCCAGTTTTAAATGGCCTCTCCTTTATTCTTAGACTGTGTCCCCTGGTTCTGGATCTAGCTATATCCAACCCTCGATTGATTGATTGATTGGTTGGTGGATCGATCAATGGATTGATCATGGAAACTTCAAGAGTCTGAAGAAGGGTCTCGACCCGAAACGTCACACATTCCTTCTCTCCAGACGCTGCCCGACTCGCTGAGTTACTCCAGCGTTTTGTGTTTATCTTGGGTTTAAACCAGCATCTGCAGTTCCTTCCTACACAAACGGTCTCTGCCTCTTACTCCATTATTAACTTTATAACCTTCCATCACAGTGAGAAATGTGGATTCCACTGTAGTGGATGTTTATGTGGCAGGGCGTCTTGTTGCTTTTCACTTAGTATGGCTGTATTTATTTATTTATTGTCCGGTCAATATTGACCATGCAGTTGTGAAAGTTAAATAGTGCAAAATCATTGTATCAAAAATAAAACAAAATAATCACACATGATATTTTCTGACCAAATTAAAAATGTGTAGGCAGAAGCCAAAGTTTATTGTGCCTGCCCTAAATACTTAACAAAATACAATTAAAGAAAACACAATGTCATAATAGACAATAGACAATAGGTGCAGGAGGAGGCCATTCGGCCCTTCAAGCCAGCACCGCCATTCAATATGTGATCATGGCTGATCATTCTCCCATTCCTGCCTTCTCCCCATACCCCCTGACTCCGCTATCCTTAAGAGCTCTATCCAGCTCTCTCTTGAATGCATTCAGAGAATTGGCCTCCACTGCCTTCTGAGGCAGAGAATTCCACAGATTCACAACTCTCTGACTGAAAAAGTTTTTCCTCATCTCAGTTCCAAATGGCCTACCCCTTATTCTTAAACTGTGGCCCCTTGTTCTGTACTCCCCCAACATTGGGAACATGTTTTCTGCCTCTAACGTGTCCAACCCCTTAATAATCTTATACGTTTTGATAAGATCTCCTCTCATCCTTCTAAATTCCAGTGTATATAAGCCTAGTCGCTCCAGTCTTTCAACATATGACAGTCCTGCCATTCCGGGAATTAACCTAGTAAACCTACGCTGCACACCCTCAATAGCAAGAATATCCTTCCTCAAATATGGAGACCAAAACTGCACACAGTACTCTAGGTGCGGTCTCACTAGGGCCCTGAACAACTGTAGAAGGACCTCTTCACTCCTATACTCAACTCCTCTTGTTATGAAGGCCAACATTCCATTGGCTTTCTTCACTGCCTGGTGTACCTGCATGCTTCCTTTCAGTGACTGATGCACTAGGACACCCAGATCTCGTTGTAAGTCACCTTTTCCTAACTTGACACCATTCAGATAATATAAGAAAATAATTGCAGATGCTGGTACAAATCGATTTATTCACAAAATGCTGGAGTAACTCAGCAGGTCAGGCAGCATCTCGGGAGAGAAGGAATAGGTGACGTTTCGGGTCGAGACCCTTTTCGACCCGAAACGTCACCCATTCCTTCTCTCCCGAGATGCTGCCTGACCTGCTGAGTTACTCCAGCATTTTGTGAATAAACCATTCAGATAATACTCTGCCTTCCTATTCTTACCACCAAAGTGGACAACCTCACACTTATCCACATTAAACTGCATCTGCCATGCATCCGCCCACTCACACAACCTGTCCAAGTCACCCTGCAACCTCATAGCATCTTCCTCACAGTTCACACTGCCACCCAGCTTTGTATCATCTGCAAATTTGCTAATGGTACTTTTAATCCCAGAATAAGTCAGAAACAGTATGGTAACTCAAATTTCGCCGTGCCTTAATTGGTACGTGTGACAATAAGTTGATCTTGAAACCTTGATCTTGAAATCTGACTGCCCAGGAGGATGACTACGACCCGGTCCCTGAGATCCGAGCCGACCACTTTGAGGAGGCCATGAGGTTCGGCCGCCGCTCGGTCAGTGACAACGACATCAGGAAGTACGAGATGTTCGCCCAGACGCTGCAGCAGAGCCGGGGCTTCGGCAACTTCAGGTCTGGACCCCCCCCCCCCCGCCCCGCTACCCCGTGGGAGAGGAGGAAGGTGGGTGGGGGGGGGGGGTTGAGACAAGTCTTAATAAACCACTCAATGTCTCCAGGACTCGAGGGCCTGAGGTTGGCCAGGTTAGTACTCTATTCCTTGGAGCCCAAAAGGATGAGGGGTGGTTATAGAAGGGTGCAAAATCATAAGGGGAATAGGAAGGGTGAATGCACAGTCTTTCACCCAGAGAGGTAGGAGGCAAGTATAAATAACCACACAATGTCTCCAGGACTCGAGGGCCTGTGCTATAGAGGTTGTCCAGGCCAGGACTCTATTCCTTGGAGCACAGGAGGATGAGGGGTGATCTTATAAAGGTGGACAAAATCATGAGGGGAATAGGAAGGGTGAATGCACCCAGAGTAGGGGAGAGTGGGGGAGGCAAGTATAAATAACCACACAATGTCTCCAGGACTCGAGGGCCTGAGGTTGGCCAGGTTAGTACTCTATTCCTTGGAGCGCAAGAGGATGAGGGGTGGGTCACAGAGGGGAACAACATCATGAGGGGAATAGATTGGGTAAATGCAGAGAGTCTCTTACTTTAGTTTAGAGATACAGAGCAGAAACAGGCCTCTCGGCCCACCGAGTCCGCACCGCCCAGCGATCCCCACACATTAACACCATCCTACACACACTAGGGACAATTTTACATTCACGCCAAGCCAATTAACCTAGAAACCTGTTCGTCTTTAGAGTGTGTGGGAGGAAACTGGAGCACCCAGAGAAAACCCACGCAGGTCACAGAGAGAAGGTACAAACTACGCACAGACAGCACCTGTAGTCTGGATCAAACCCGGGTCTCTGGTGCTGTAAGGCAGCAACTCTACGCTGCACCACCATGGGAGTTGGAAGGGGGGGGGAGATTGATTGGTTATTTGTAATGACAATGGATCAATGAAATGCAGTAACACAACTGACCTGTAAACACAATACTGCAGAAGGACCTCTTTGCTCCTATACTCAACTCCTCTTGTTATGAAGGCCAACATTCCATTGGCTTTCTTCACTGCCGGCTGTACCTGCATGCTTCCTTTCAGTGACTGATGCACTAGGACACCCAGATCTCATTGTACATCGCCTTTTCCTAACTTGACACCATTCAGATAATACTCTGCCTTCCTATTCTTCGAAGATAACATAATAAACAAAAAAAATTCAATGAATTAAAAAAAACAATACCCGTGAAAACAGCCCCAAATCCTTAGTGCAACCAAGCCAGTTCATAGTTCGTAGTTCAGTTAGAGTTTAGTGTTCAAGAGCTTGATGGTAGTTGGGATGAAGCTGTTCTTGAACCTGGTGCTCTGATGTTGAGGCATGGATGCCATCTCCAATGACTCTTCCAAGATGGCGCCCAACCCAGGCGACTGTGTGCGTGCTAGCCACAGAAGCAGATCTACATATTACAATCGCTCCACACTCTTAAATCTCTACTCCTACAGCAACACTTCTTACTTTAACTTTCATCTCTTTAAACTCCTCTCAGATCTGCCCATTCTCTGACCCTCGGACTATCCTTGATCGGACTTTGCTGGCTTTACCTTGCACTTAACGTTATTCCCTTATCATGCATCTGTACACTGTGAACGGCTCGATTGTAATCGTGCACTGTCTTTCCGCTGGCTGGTTAACACGCAGCAAAAGCTTTTCACTGTACCTCGGTACACGTGACAATAAGCTAAACCGAAACGTAAAGTTCAAGAGCATCAGCTTGCTTTCCCTCTTCCAGGTTTCCGTCCAACAGCCAGTCCGCTGGTCAGGGGGGTGATGGAGGCAGTGGAGGGAACCTGTATCGGGAGGAAGGAGATGATGACCTCTACAACTGAGCAATTGGCCAGAGGCCAAAGGTCGCCCGCTAGGATCTGGAGCAGACTGCCCCCCTCACTCATCGCCAAGGCCGCCGACACCAACATAAAAGCTTGCAGGAAAGACATGCATTATCTGCGATGGTCAAACGTTGCTTCAAGTCGGGACCTCTGACCAGACTACTACCGTCCACCGTCTGCCTTTGATTAGGGGCCGGTGTGAGTTCACCGATTGGCACTTTGTACAGCACTCTCCCCAGGTCCTGTGTGTGTGTATGTGTGTCTATGTGTGTGTGTATGTGTGTCTCTGAGTGCGTGCGTGTATGTGTGTCAATGTGTGTGTGCGTGTACGTGTGTCTGTCTGTGTGCGTGTATGTGTGCCTGTCTGTGTGCGTGTATGTGTGTCTGCGTGTATGTGTCTGCGTGCGTGTATGTGTCTGTCTGCGCATATGTGTATGTGTCTGCGTGTGTCTGTCTGCGTGTGTGTGCGTGTGTGTATGTGTGCGTAGGTATGTGTGTCTGTGCTCACATGTGTATGTGTGTCTGTATGTTTGCGTGTGTAGTGTGTGCATGCGCGCATGTGTGTGCATGCGTGTGTGTGCATGAGTATGCGTGAGTGTGCATATGCGTGTGTATATGTGTGCATGCGTGTGTCTCCTCGCTCCCTGTACATTATTGCCACACATCGACTGTACGTTAGATGTCTGACGGTAATATTAAGAACGAACGGCTTCCAAGAACAAATGACCATTTTACTGAGGCAAAATATAAAGGAACTCATCGGGTCAGGCTGCCTCTGTGGAGGAAGGGGAGAGGCGACAATTTGGTTTGAGATTCCCTCTACAGATGCTGCCTCATCCACTGAGTTCCTCCGGCACTTTGCGTTTTGTTTGAGATTCCAGTATCTGCAGTTCCTTGGCGACTCCATTTTACCGAGGTGCTTTTTGCAGTGTAGTTCTGAATTATTAAAGCTTTTCAACCATTTCCAATAGGGGAAAAAAATTAAACTATTACTGTAGACCCATGCTGTGTGGTGTGTGTGTGTGTGTGTGCCGGATCTGTCTGTATAGAGTCATAAAGTCATGGAGTCACACAGCGTGGAAACAGGCCCTTCAGCCCAACTTGCCCACACCGACCAACATGCCCCATCTACACTAGTCCCACCTGCCTGCGTTTACCCCATATTCCTCTAAACCAGTCCTATCCATGTACCTGTCCAAACGTAACAATAATCCCTGCCTCAACTACCTTCTTCAGCAGCTCGTTCCATACACCCTCCACCCTTCGCGTGGCGGCACGGTGGCGCAGCGGTAGAGTTGCTGCCTTACAGCGAATGCAGCGCCTGAGATCAGGTTCGATCCTGACTACGGGCGCCGTCTGTACGGAGTTTGTACGTTCTCCCCGTGACCTGCGTGGGTTTTCTCCGAGATCTTCGGTTTCCTCCCACACTCCAAAGGCGTGCAGGTATGTAGGTTAATTGGCTGGGTAAATGTAAAAATTGTCCCTAGTGTGCAGGATAGTGTTAGTGTGCGGGGATCGCTGGGTGGCACGGACTCGGTGGGCCGAAGGGCCTGTTTCCGCGCTGTATCTCTAAATCTAAATCTAGAAATCTAAAACGTTACCCCTCAGATTCCTATTAAATCTTTCCCCCCTCACCATAAACCTATGTCCTGTGGTCCTCGATTCGCCTACTCTGGGCAAGAGACTCTGTGCGTCTACCCAATCGATTCCTCTCATGATTTTATTCACCTCGATAAGATCACCTCTCATCCTC
This sequence comes from Rhinoraja longicauda, assembly GCF_053455715.1. Lineage (NCBI taxonomy): Eukaryota > Metazoa > Chordata > Chondrichthyes > Rajiformes > Arhynchobatidae > Rhinoraja > Rhinoraja longicauda. The sequence continues at coordinate 12,601,506 of NC_135989.1, forward strand.
CTGCGCTCCAAGGAATAGAGTCCCGGCCTACTCAACCTAAATGTAAACGTTACTGCCTGCCCCAGTGGATATCCCGTGCACGACTCACCAAACACCACAGAATCCACCGGTGGGAGTCAAAGCAGATCTCACTCCACCCTGAGGGGCACTAGCATTGTTTTTATAACGCCACTAGGAACGGTGGTAGAGTTGCTGCCTCACAGCGCCAGAGACCCGGGTTCCATCCTGACTACGGGTGCTGTGTGTACGGAGTTTGTACGTTCTACCCGTGGGTTTCATCCGGGGTTTCCGGTTTCCTCCCACACTCCAAAGACGTACAGGTTTGTAGGTTAATTGGCTTGGTATAATTGTAAATTGTCCCTTGTGTGTGTTGGTATAGTAGTTAGTGTGCAAGGATCGCTGGTCGGCGTGGACTTGGTGGGCCGAAGGGGCCTGTTTCCGCGCTGTATCTCCAAAACTAAACTAAACTCAACATCCACCAGTCCGGAAAACCTGCTAGCCCAGTAACTAAATCACAAGCGTCTGGATTAGTGGAGTTGTACTGATTGGAATCACTGAATCCGTGATGCTGCAGTTCCACCCTGGCCACTAGGAGGAAGTGTTGAGCGATTCCCACTTTCCAAAACACCACATGCCTATAAGTTAACCCATTTTCTTTTACTGCCCCTATAACAATATTACTGCTCTGTTTCTAATGGCTCCGTAGAGATTGTGATCTTTTATTGCAAGCTTTTCACAAGCCCGCGCTGTCGCAATTCCCTTGAGTCTCACCGCACTGTATCAGATGGTCTTGTTTCGACCTGATGCAAGATCTTGCAGCTACTGGCACTGAGCCTGGCAGCTATGACTTCGGGATCTGGACCTTAAAGGGGGCTGACACAAGAGGCCCATTTCCAGCTGTCAGGGGTGACGTGACTTCAACAAAGTACGCTGCACTGCACGGTGGCGCAGCGGTAGAGTTGCTGCCTCACAGCGCCAGGGACCCGGGTTCAATCCCGACTAAGGGGGCTGTCCGTACGTTCTCCCCGTGACCTGCGTGGGGTTTCACCAGGATCTCTGGTCTCTCACACTCCAAAGACGTGCAGGTTTGTAGTTTATGGAGGTTATCCACTTTGGTGGTAAGAATAGGAAGGCAGAGTATTATCTGAATGGTGTCAAGTTAGGAACAGGGGACGTACAACGAGATCTGGGTGTCCTAGTGCATCAGTCACTGAAAGGAAGCATGCAAGTACAGCAGGCAGTGAAGAAAGCTAATGGAATGTTGGCCTTCATAACAAGAGGAGTTGAGTATAGGAGCAAAGAGGTCCTTCTACAGTTGTACAGGGCCCTAGTGAGACCGCACCTGGAGTACTGTGCAGTTTTGGTCTCTAAATTTGAGGAAGGATATTCTTGCTATTGAGGGCGTGCAGCGTAGGTTTACTAGGTTAATTACCGGAATGGCGGGACTATCATATGTTGAAAGACTGGAGCAACTAGGCTTGTATACACTTGAATTTAGAAGGATGAGAGGAGATCTTATCGAAACGTATAAGATTATTAAGGGTTTGGACACGTTAGAGGCAGGAAACATGTTCCCAATGTTGGGGGAGTCCAGAACAAGGGGCCACAGTTTAAGAATAAGGGGTAGGCCATTTAGAACTGAGATGAGGAAAAAAAAATTCAGTCAGAGAGTTGTGAATCTGTGGAATTCTCTGCCTCAGAAGGCAGTGGAGGCCAATTCTCTGAATGCATTCAAGAGAGAGCTGGATAGAGCTCTTAAGGATAGCGGAGTCAGGGGGTATGGGGAGAAGGCAGGAACGGGGTACTGATTGAGAATGATCAGCCATGATCACATTGAATGGCGGTGCTGGCTCGAAGGGCCGAATGGTCTCCTGCACCTATTGTCTATTGTGAGAACCTGCAAATGCACGCACACGCACGTAAGTATATACACACATGCACATATATTCACAAATACAAGGAGACACATGTTTACACACACTGGCGCACATTCATATACACACACAGGCATGTTCACTAACACATACACACAAATACACGCACTGGCACACATTCACATACACACACACGTTCACACTAAATATCACACACATACAGACACACGTGTTCACACATACAAGGGTCACGTGTTTACACTCGCACATGTTTGCAACAGCACACATTCACATACACACGCAGAAACGTTCACCTGCACACACACAGGCATATGTTCACACTGACTCACAAACACAAAGCACACACATGTTCACATATACAAGGGTACAAGTTTGCACTCGCACACGTTTACGCACCCACATGTTTACACACACAGGCACACATGTTCATACATCCAAGGGCATGTATGCTTACACTCAAATGTTTACACGCTCACATGTTCACACACACATAGGCACATATTCGTATACCCATACAGATACACACACAGGCTCACTAAACGTCTCCCACACACACACAAGTGAAAATAGAAACAAGGTGGAAATAAAACGTTGTAAGATGAATCCACACAATAGATTAGTGTGTAAAATTAGAGCACATGGTATTGGTTGTAGGGTAATGACATGGATAGAGAACTGCTTGGCAGACAGGAAGCAAAGAGTAGGAATACACCGGTCCTTTTCAGAATAGCAGGCAGTGACTAGTGGGGTACCGCAAGGCTCGGTGCTGGGACCCCAGTTGTTTGAATATACTGTATATTAACGATTTAGACGAGGGAATTAAAGGTGACATCTCCAAGTTTGCGGATGACACAAAGCTGGGTGGCAGTGTGAGCTGCGATGAGGATGCTATGAGGCTGCAGGGTGACTTGGATAGGTTGGGTGAGTGGGGCAGAAGCATAGCAGAGGCACAGTATAATGTGGATAAATGTGAGGTTATCCACTTTGGTGGCAGAACAGGAAGGCAGATTCTGAGTTTCCCAGAACTCAGGCATCTGAATGGTGTCAGATTAAGAGAAGGGGAGGTGCAACGAGACCTGGGTGAGCTTGTACATCAGCCACTGAAAGTAAGCATGGCAGTGAAGAAATCCAATGGCATGTTGACCTTCATTACGAGAGGATTTGAGTTTATAAGGGGTAGGCCATTTAGAACCGAGATGAGAAAAAACTTTTCCACCCAGAGTTGTGAATCTGTGGAATTCTCTGCCACAGAAGGCAGTGGAGGCTATTTCACTGGGCGTTTTCAAGAGAGAGTTAGATTTAGCTCTTAGGGCTAACGGAATCCAGGGATATGGGGAAAAAGCAGGAATGGGGTACTGATTTTGGATGATCAGCCATGATCATATTGATCATGATGGCTCGAAAGGCTGAATGACCTACTCCTGCACCTATTTTCTGAGTTTCTATTAACCTGAAGCTGACCCATGGTACGTTTTGTCCATTGCCCAGTTGACTGAACGCGGTCTGGAGAGTCTATTAATTAATCATTTCCTCAGATCAACATGCTTTCCCGAAACTCAGGCATTGTCTGACTGTCTGCACTTTATATCCTTCCCGGAGTTAGCAAAATGGTTAATCTGATAATTGAATGATTAACAGTAGGTAGTTAGTTAATTGTTTGGTTGGTTAGTTAGTTAGTTTATTGTCACGTTACTGAGGTACAGTGAAAAGCTTTTGTTGCGTACTAACATAGAAACATAGAAAATAGGTGCAGGAGTAGGCCATTCGGCCCTTCGAGCCTGATCATGGCTGATCATCCAGCTCAGTATCCCGTACCTGCCTTCTCTCCATACCCCCTGATCCCTTTAGCCACAAGGGCCACATCTAACTCCCTCTTAAATATAGCCAATGAACTGGCCTCAACTACCTTCTGTGGCAGAGAATTCCACAGACTCACCACTCTCTGTGTGAAGAAATGTTTTCTCATCTCGGTCCTAAAAGACTTCCCCCTTATCCTTAAGCTGTGACCCCTAGTTCTGGACTTTCCCAACATCGGGAACAATCTTCCCGCATCTAGCCTCTCCAACCCCTTAAGAATTTTATATTTCTATAAGATCCCCCCTCAGTCTTCTAAACCAGTCTTCTAACCAGTCAGCAGAAAGACAATACGTGATTACAATCGATCCATTTACATGATAAGGGAATAACGTTTAGTGCAAGGTAAAGCCAGTAAAGTCCGATCAAAGATAGTCCGAAGGTCACCAAAGAGGTAGATAGTTCAGGACTGCTCTCTGGTTGTGGTAGGATGGTTCAGTCACCTGATAACAGCTGGGAGGATACTCACTGAATCTGGAGGTGTGTGTTTTCACACATATCTACTGTGTATCTCTTGCCCGATGGGAGAGGGGAGAAAAGGGAGTCTTGTCCTTGCTACTGCTGCACCTGCCTTACAATAGAATCTCCACAAGTGAATAGGCCCGAAGAAGGGTCTTGACCTGAAACGTCACCTATTTCTTTTCTCCAGAGATGCTGCCTGACCCGCTGAATCACTCCAGCTTTTTGTGTCTATCTTCCCTAAGACATCTCCCTCAGGACAACGAGGTTTGATCAGTAAACGGAGATCGTGTCAAGGAATGAAAGTAACACCTGGCCAATGCCAACCACAACACATTGATTTTCATTTACATCGAAGCATCAACTAAATGGCACGCAATCCAAAAATTCATGGCACAATATATATATATTTTTTTAAAACATTTTACAATAATTCTTAAATATAGTTACCTCTGAAATTCTTTCAGATGAAATTATTAATGACATCCCTGGATTGACTCTACACAGAATGAACAGTACTGAGATGGTAGCAAATATAGATATTTCTTTCTAAGTGCTACACTTGTAAAATAAAGTGCAATGAACTAACGGACCTAGATACGTCAACATCTCGACCGATCGCGTACTTGGGACTTTTAAGTAAACAGTGCTTCTATGACTATCCAACCTTCCGTGAGGAATACAGGTCTACCTTAAGGTGAGGATGGAAGTTATCTGCTGGGGAGTTTTATAACAATGGAGTTCACCTGCTCATGTAACGTTACTTTAGGAAGGAGATGTGAGACACCAACACTATCCTACACACACTTTGGGACATTTTACAATTTTTAGCCAGGCCAATGAACGTACAAACCAGCACGTCTTTGGAGTGTGGGAGGAAACCGGAGCACCTGAAGAAAACTCCCAAAGACGTGCGGGTTTGTTGGTTCATTGGCCCTCGGTGTGCAGGGAGTGGGTGTGAATCGATGGTCGGAACGGACTCGGTGGGCCGAAGTGCCCGTTCCCACTCTGTACCTTTCCATCGATCGCTGAGGCAACCTATGGTGATGACTAGTCTGCACACTAGGGGGCAATCTTCTCCGCTAGTTAACTAGTGGCTAGTCACCTAGTGCCCAAGGTCCGACAAGGCAGATAGATGTATGTGACCTCTCCCCATGTCCAGCCCTTCACTAACCAACAATGACCCCCAAACCCCCTCCCACTGGTTCACAGGGGCTGCGCCTCAATGTCTAGCATTCCTCCAGTCCCTGCGCCTTGCATCACTGGGGAGGGACGAGGGGAGATCTGGTGTCATTCATGTTGGCATGGGGTGGTCTGCAGAAGGGTCTCGGCCTGAAACGCCACCCATTCCTCCTCCCCAGAGATGCTGCCTGTCCCGTTGAGTTACTCCAGCTTTCCATGTCTATCTTGGCCATGAACAGATGGGCGGCAGTGGCCCAGGGATGGGGTGGTGCTGTAGGACCCCTGTAGGACCTTTGCCCACGTCCATGTCCCTGCCCGACTTTCCCTGGAGCGGGGTGTTCCCAGCGGGTTTCCTCCGGGCGATCTCCGGTTCCCTCCCACATCCCAAACCCACTGACTCGCTCACGCCATTCCATAAAGGCAATCGATCGTCGGGTCGGATCCTGGTTGACATTTTGTAGGAAGGAACTGCAGGTGCCGGTTTCAACCGAAGATGGACAGCTTTCCCTCCAGCTTTCTGTGTCTATCTTAAGGTTGCTACTTTGACTCCGCAATAAAATTCATTCTAAAAATACGCGAACAGCACTCCCAGTGCCTGACCGCATTCACACAAGAGGAGTCTTTCTCAATGGCTACAGCCTGGGTGGCCAAGGAGAGAGAGGGACCTCCAGGACAGGTGTAGGAAGGAACGGGCAGATGCTGGTTTACACCGAAGATAGACACTAAATAAAGTCCGAAACGTCACCCATTCCTTCTCTCCAGAGGCGCTGAGTTACTCCATCATTTTGTGTTCATCTCCTCGAGAGGTGGGTCAGTCTGGTGTGATGTAATGGTCCATGAAGGAAATGCCAATGTCCTGACTCCACCGATCACCCTTAAACCTCAACCCTCTGATCTCATTCAGCTCCCGACCGGTCCAGCCCGGGGGAGAGAAGACGGGACCTCACTTGCTCGAGCCACCGGCAAAGTCACCCTTTCCCTCATGTCCTCCTCGGTGCCCAATTCCCATCTCCCATCCTTTCCCAGATGGTAGGAGATCTTCCTGAGGTCTCCCCATCAACCTGGATCACATTCCCCAGGTGGCCGACTTCCATAACACAAGCCGAGCAGCGTTTCTCCTTCAAATCCTTTTGACCATACTCCGCTCAGAGCTCTGGAACGAGCTAATGTCCCACCGGTCCTGCCTGCCCTTCATGTCCGCGTTGGGAATCACTGCCTGGTAGATCTTCTTCAGGACCGCCCGGCGAAGGAGGATATAGACCCAGGGATCTAGGATCTGGTTCCATGTAGCCATCCTCACTCCCAGTAAGCTTAACCAAGCATACTCCCCGCTGTTGTGGAACCGGGTGATAGCCACGTACACCTGGCAATGAAGGGAAGGGAAGGAACATTTAGTAACTGGCACAAAAATGGAAGGCAATCTATCCGAGTACATCAGACATCGCAAAGAAAATGGAGACACAGATTGAGCAAAACACATAGAAACATAGAAAATAGGTGCAGGAGGAGGCCATTCGGCCCTTTGAGCCAGCACCGCCATTCAATACGATCATGGTTGATCATTCAAAATCAGTACCCCATTCCTGCTTTCTCCCCATATAGACAATAGGTGCAGGAGGAGGCCATTCGGCCCTTCGAGCCAGCACCGCCATTCAATGTGATCGTGGCTGATCATTCTCAATCAGTACCCCGTTCCTGCCTTCTCCCCACACCCCCTGACTCCGCTATCCTTAAGAGCTCTATCTAGCTCTCTCTTGAATGCATTCAGAGAATCGGCCTCCACTGCCTTCAGAGGCAGAGAATTCCACAGATTCACAACTCTCTGACTGAAAAAGTTTTTCCTCATCTCAGTTCTAAATGGCCTACCCCTTATTCTTAAACTGTGGCCCCTTGTTCTGGACTCCCCCAACATTGGGAACATGTTTCCTGCCTCTAACGTGTCCAACCCCTTAATAATCTTATACGTTTCGATAAGATCTCCTCTCATCCTTCTAAATTCCAGTGTATACAAGCCTAGTCGCTCCAGTCTTTCAACATATGATAGTCCCGCCATTCCAGGACTATCCCTTGATTCCGTTAGCCCTAAGAGCTATCTAACACTCTCTTGAATACATCCAGCAAATTGGCCTTGGGGCTAAGGGAATCAAGGGATATGGGGAGAAAGCAGGAACGGGGAACAAAGTGCTTGATTAACTCAATCAGGTCAGACAGCATCTGTGGAGGGAAAATGGATTGGCGATGTTTCGGGTCGGGACCCTCCATCAGACTCTTAAAGCTCTTGGGTCTCTTAAGATGCTATTGAGGGCGTGCAGCGTAGGTTTACTAGGTTAATTCCCGGAATGGCGGGACTGTCATATGTTGAAAGACTGGAGCGACTAGGCTTGTATACACTGGAATTTAGAAGGATGAGAGGAGATCTTATCGAAACGTATAAGATTATTAAGGGGTTGGACACGTTAGAGGCAGGAAACATGTTCCCAATGTTGGTGGAGTCCAGAACAAGGGGCCACAGTTTAAGAATAAAGGGGTAGGCCATTTAGAACGGAGATGAGGAAAATCTTTTTCAGTCAGAGAGTTGTGAATCTGTGGAATTCTCTGCCTCAGAGGGCAGTGGAGGCCAATTCTCTGAATGCATTCAAGAGAGAGCTGGATAGAGCTCTTAAGGATAGCGGAGTCAGGGGGTACGGGGAGAAGGCAGGAACGGGGTACTGATTGAGAATGATCAGGCATGATCACATTGAATGGAGGTGCTGGCTTGAAGGGCCGAATGGCCTCCTCCTGCACCTATTGTCTATTGTCTATTGTCTAAGACTGAGGATGGGTCGCACCTCAAGATGTGTCTATCGTTGGTGTAAGCCAGCATCTGCAGTTCCTTCCTGCACACCAGGGGGCGGTGTTGGTCCTCACAAGGTGCGAGGGAGATGGGGACCCATCTACAGATTGAGCAACCAACTACAGAATGAGTTGCAGAAAGAGCCGTCGACCACAGCCAGCAGCAGAAGGGTTCGCACTCTCCCGCCAGACAGGCAGAACCAGAAACCTGCACAGAGACTCTTGCAAACTCAGGATGTCCGGAAGACAAACTGGTCTGAAGTTGCGAAACACAGCCAGCTCCCACACCCTCTGCTCTGTGAAGTACAAGTGCAGAGTCTTAGAGTGATACAGTGTGGAAACAGGCCCTCCGGCCCAACTTGCCCACACCGGCCAACATCTCCCACCTACACTAGTCCCACCTGCCTGCGTTTGGTCCATATCCCTCCAAACCTGCCCTATCCATGTACCTGTCTAACTGTTTATTAAACATTGCGATAGTCCCATCCTCAACTACCTCCTCCGGCAGCTCGTTCCACACGCCCACCGCCCCTTTGTGTGAAAAAAGTTATCCTTCAGTTCCTATTAAAGAGAGAAATCACTCTTTTAGTGCAGTGAGATTAGTATTTTGGGAGCTGTATGGACTCGATGGGCCAAATGGCCTACTCTTGCACTAAAACAATCACACCATGCTATATATAAATAGTCGGAGACGATCTCTTGTGGGAAAACGTAGTGTGAGGTGTTGCTGTTTACAATCAGACGGAAGAGTGGTGCAGCAGGTAGAGCTGCTGCCTCACAGCATCAGAGATCTGGGTTCCATCCTGATCTGGGACGCTGTTTGTGTGGTATTTGTACACAGGATCTCCTCAATACCAATGTAGAGGGAACTTGGAGTTCAAGTGCACAACTCCTTGAAAGTGGCAAATGAAATAGATAGAGAGATAAAGAAGGGACTGTATTATAAAATGTTTGCCTTCATTGATCAAGGCATTGAGTACAGGAGTTGGCAAGATTGGGCGGCACGGTGGCGCAGCGGTAGAGTTGCTGCTTTACAGCGAATGCAGCGCCGGAGACTCAGGTTCGATCCTGACTACGGGTGCTGCACTGTAAGGAGTTTGTACGTTCTCCCCGTGACCTGCGTGGGTTTACTCCGAGATCTTCGGTTTCCTCCCACACTCCAAAGACGTACAGGTATGTAGGTTAATTGGCTGGGTAAATGTAAAAAAAAATTTTTTTTTAAATTGTCCCTAGTGGGTGTAGGATAGTGTTAATGTACGGGGATCACTGGGCGGCACGGACTTGGAGGGCCGAAAGGGCCTGTTTCCGGCTGTATATATATGATATGATATGATGATATGATGCAGCTTTTTAGGACTTTGGTTAGGCTGCATTTATTGTCATGTGTACCGAGTTTAGTTTGATTCGGTTTTGTTTGGTCTGGTTTGGTTTAGTTAAGTTTGGGATACGGCATGAAAACCAACTATGTGTAAGGAGGAGCTGCAGATGCTTGTTTAAACTGCAGATGTGGGAGGAAACCGGAGCACCCGGAGAAAACCCACCCGGTCAAAGGATGAGAGGAGATCTTATCGAAACGTATAAGACTATTAAGGGGTTGGACACGTTAGAGGCAGGAAACATGTTCCCAATGTTGGGGAGAGTCCAGAACAAGGGGCCACAGTTTAAAAAATAAGGGGTAGGCCATTTAGAACTGAGATGAGGAAAAACTTTTTCAGTCAGAGAGTTGTGAATCTGTGGAATTCTCTGCCTCAGAAGGCAGTGGAGGCCAATTCTCTGAATGCATTCAAGAGAGAGAGCTAGATAGAGCTCTTAAGGATAGCGGAGTCAGGGGGTATGGGGAGAAGGCAGGAACGGGGTACTGATTGAGAATGATCAGCCATGATCACATTGAATGGCGGTGCTGGCTCGAAGGGCCGAATGGCCTCCTCCTGCACCTATTGTCTGTTGTCTATTGTCTAAAGTACAATCTACACACAGATAGCACCCGTAGTCAGGATCGGACCCAGGTCTCTGGCGCTGTAAGGCAGCAACTCTACCGCTGCACGATGGATAATTTACAGAGGCCAATTAACCTACAAACTTGCTCGTCTTTGGAATGTGGGAGGAAATTGAAGCACCTGGAGAAAGCCCACGCAGGTCACGGGGAGAACGTATAAACTCCGTACAGAGGAGACCCGTAGTTAGGATGGAACCGGGGTTTCTGGCAGCAACTCTACCAATGCGCCACCGTGCCTCCAACATAGAAACATAGAAAATAGGTGCAGGAGTAGGCCATTCGGCCCTTCGAGCCTGCACCGCCATTCAACATGATCATGGCTGATCATCCAGCTCAGTATCCCGTACCTGCCTTCTCTCCATACCCCTGATCCCTTTAGCCACAAGGGCCACATCTAACTCCCTCTTAAATATAGCCAATGAACTGGCCTCAACTACCTTCTGTGGCAGAGAATTCCACAGACATGAGGTACCTCCTCATGGGTGAAGGTCCCAATGTGCCAAAGCTCCATCGAGACCGTATGTCCTGTGTAACACTCACCAGCAGAGGGCTCCAGCAGACACAAGAAGCCATCATGATCCCGACTAACTGGACCACCATTTCGATGTCATGCGACTTTGCCCTGCGGTTACAGTTCCTCTTCTTGATGCGGGCCAGGAGCAGCCAAACGCCGCTGATGGTGTTGCAGATGAGGGAGACGAGGAGAGTGGTCAATCCCAGGAAGGAAAAGAGCAAGGCAAAGCCGTCCTCCGTCCAGTTCTCCCGGGGCCCGGTACTGATGAAACACCAGGTGTTTGACTGCTGCATGCTGTACTTGCCCACGCCCATGAAGGGCAGAGTGGCCACGATGCCCGCCGTGGCCCAGAGGCTGCCCACCATCAGCTTAGACCTGGTGGAGGTCACCACCGCTGAGTGGAAGAGGGGCCTGGTGATGCCAACACAACGCTCCACTGCCATGATGCAACCCAGGAATAGTGGGCACAGGCCGAAGAAGACCAGGCTGCCTCCTAGCAGTTGGCACGAGGGGCTGGTGCTGTCCGCCTTCCCAGAGTAGAACATGAGGACCAGGGCACCGGGGATGATGTGCCCGGTAAAGTCCGTCAACACCAGGCTGCTGGCAAAGAGCAGGAACGTGGCCTTGGATCGCCGACGGAACCGGTTGTAGCTCTTGACCAGGATGAAGAGGGCGACGATGTTCGACACAGCGCCCAGGGTCATGGAGAAGATCGGCATGGCGATGTTCTTGGCCGAAGTTTCAGAGCCACGCGAGGAGCTGGTGTTGACCAGAGACAGGCTGCTATTGTCCATGCCAGTCCCTGTGACCTGCACCTGGCCTTGATGGAGAGTCGTCATGTTGGCATCTTGACCCACCAGACCTTTCATCACCTCCATCGCCCTCGCCTGCCCATTGATACACCTGGTGAGAGAGAGAGAGAGAGAGATGGCGTTACCCTAGTGGGGCCCAGTCAGGAGCAGTGGACAAGGATCATTAACTCCATAGGTACATGAGATCATGAGAAGAATAGACTTTACTTTACACTTCAGAGATATGGCGTGGAACCAGACCCTTCGGCCCATCGAGTCCACACCGACCAGCGACCACATCGTACACGAACACTATCCTACACACTGGGATTACATTTTTACCGACATTGTGTGTATGTGTGAGCATGTGTGTGTATATATGAGTGTGTGTCTGTTCCAGACAGTAGCTTGCAAGAGGTCCTTCGTGTCCATAAGACATAGGAGCAGAATTAGGCCATTCGGCCCAATTTTACCGAAGACAATTAACCTACAAAGCTGCACCTCTTTGGAGTGTGGGAGGAAACCAGAGCACCTGGAGAAAACCCACGTGGGTCACGGGGAGAACGTACAAACTCCATACAGATGGTGGAGGTCAAGTCATTGAGCATTTTAAGACGGAGATTGACAGACCCTTGATTAGTGGGGGTGTCAGGGCGGAGAAGGCAGGAGAATGGGGTTGAGAGGGAAAGATAGATCAGCCATGATTGAATGGTGGAGTCGACTTGATGGGCCGAATGGCCTAATTCTACTCCTATGTCTTATGGACATGAAGGACCTCTTGCAACCTACTGTCTGGAACAGACACACACTCATATATACACACACATGTGCACACATACACAGACACTCACACTCACGCGCACACTTACACGCACACACCCACTCACACACACACACACACTCACGCACACACACATACAGTGGAAGAAGTGCAGCACATAACCTCATCTGAAACATTTTGGCCCCTTACACACTCACACACGCATGCGCATGTGAACACACATATGCGCTCGCACACACGCACATACATGCACACACGCACATGCATACGCACACACACACATATACATATTATGCAAATTATTTGCCAACAATTGGCATTAAAACAATAACAGATGACTGGAGGAACTCAGTGGGTCGGGCTGCATCTGTGGAAGGGATGGATGGATGGCGGTGCTGGCTCGAAGGGCTGAATGGCCTACTCCTGCACCTATTGTCTATTGTCTATTGACTCGGAGGGCTGAAGGGCCTGTTCCTGACCTTGTATCTCTCTGCGACTCTGTGTTGGGATCTAGTTTAGCTCAGTGGACTTGTTCTGTTTATTGTCGTGTGAACCGAGCTACAGTGGAAAGCTTTAGATCTCCTGCTGCCTTGCTCACCCTGGAGCAGGCCTAGCTTGAAGAAAGTCCCTCCCGACTTCGGAGGCATCGTGATCTCCACGTTCACCATGGTCTGGGGGGAGTCATCTGTTGACTGGCTCAACTCCCCCCCTCCCCCCCCCCCCGCAAGAGTTTGAGGTCAGGTGTCCCGCCCTTGTGCAGAAAATGGGTCAAGTCGCTCGGGGGGTCCACTGAAGTTCCAAGTAACTTCCTCCAAGCTTGGCCCGTTGCGGTCTGGAAACCACTGAGGAAAGGAACTATTCACCACCTGCGCTTCAAAACACAGAAACGTGGGCCCGATCCCAATTTCTCATGAGGTTCCCTTCAGTGGAAGTGAGCGCGCGCGAGTGCGTGTATGTGGGAAGACCTTTCACCCTCGGGCTTCCTCTCCCTTTTCCTTTTGGTCGATCTCGACGTGTCCCACCGCCCCAGAAAAAGGTCTTTTCCTGTTTATGAGCAGCTGCAGGAAAGGACTAGCCTGCAGCGACAGCTCTTGGGCTCTTAGCTCCGAGCCGCACGGACATCAAACACATCTTCAGGTACCATCACCACAGCTTAATGGTAAGAAGGGTCTCGACCCCGAAACGTCACCCATTCCTTCATCTCCAGAGATGCTGCCTGACCCGCTGAGTTACTCCAGCATTTTGTTACGACAGCTTAATGTAATCTCGCCAAAGGCCAGCATTGTGGTAACTAGTCCGATGACTGGAGGCAAGATGGACACAAAGTGCTGGAGTAACTCAGCGGGACAGGCAGCATCTCTAGAGAGAAGGAATGGGTGACGTTTCGGGGCGATGCCCTTCTTCAGATGACGGGTCTCGACCCGAAACGTCACCCATTCCTTCTCTCCAGAGACGCTGCCTGTCCCGCTGAGTTACTCCAGCACTTTGTGTCCATCTTCAGTGTTAATCTGCAGTTCCTTCCTACACTCTGAGTGAAGGCAAGTGTGAACCATCAGACTCAGGAACAGCTTCCTCCCCTCTGTTATCGGACTATTGAGCCGTCCTTCTGTAAGGGTGTAGTCCCGAACTTCCAACTCATATCTGACCTCGGACTTTTTCCTTGTAACTCAAAAGATCATAAATGATCAGGAGTAGAATTAGGCCATTCGGCCCATCAGGTCTACCCTGCCATTCAATCATGGCTGATCTATCTCTCCCTCCTAACCCCATTCTCCTGCCTTCTCCCCATACACCCGTACTAATCAAAAATCTATCAACCTCAACCTTAAAAATATCCACTGACTTGGCCTCCACAGCCTTCTGTGGCAAAGCGTTCCACAGATTCACCACCCTCTGACCAAATGAATTCCTCCTCACCTCCTTCCTAAAAGAACGTCCTTCAATTCTGAGGCTGTGACCTCTAGTCCTAGACTCTCCCACTGGTGGAAGCATCCTCTCCACATCCACTCTATCCAAGCCTTTCACTATTCTGTACGTTTCAATGAGGTCCCCCCTCATTCTTCTTAACTCCAGCGAATTTAGCCGACAAATGATCATCATATGTTAACGCTCTTAGTTTCTATAACGCTCTTAGAAACTGTAATGCTACAAAGCTGTAATACTTATAATGCACTCTGATATTTTAATATTTGTATTTATTTTCCATTTCCGCTTCTATTGTTACTTATATGTGCCGGGTTGGATTGTACTTGGGGAGAGTATGATTTGATTTGGCACCACTGTGTCATCTAATTATAAACAGCAACACTTTGTAAACAGCAACTGGTTTTATCACAAGAGATTATCCCCAACCATTTACAGGATGCTGGGACTATTTTAGCACATGGGTAGGCCATACCAACATCAGCCATGATCACAATGAATGGCGGTGCTGGCTCGAAGGGCCGAATGGCCTCCTCCTGCACCTACTTTCGATGTTTCTAAGAGATTCAAGTTTCAAGATTCAATTTATTGTCACATGTACCAGTTAAGGTACAGTGAAATTTGAGTTACCATACAATTTACTGTCACATGTACCAGTTAAGGTACAGTGAGATTTGAGCTACCATACAGCCATACTAAGTAAAAAGCAACAAGACACACAGCCACATCAAATAAAATTTAACATAAACATCCACCACAGCGGAATCCATGTTTCTCACTGTGATGGAGGGTAATAAAGTTCAATCAGCCTCCTCTACTCTAAAAGGGTGTTTTCTCTGTTTAATAGGAACCTGAGGGGGAAAACAAAAGCTTCCAACAACAATAGAGAATAGGTGCAGGAGGAGGCCGTTCGGCCCTTCGAGCCAGCACCGCCATTCAATGTGATCATGGCTGATCATCCACAATCAGATAGATAGAGCTCTTAGGGATAGCGGAGTCAGGGGGTATGGGGAGAAAGCAGGAACGGGGTACTGATTGAGAATGATCAGCCATGATCACATTGAATGGCGGTGCTGGCTCGAAGGGCCGAATGGCCTACTCCTGCACCTATTGTCTATTGTCTGTTGTCTCTCCCCATACACCCTCCCTTGGTTATCTGCTGCAGGTCCTAATTTGTTCTGGCTTTTTCCTACCTCTATTTTCTCTCCCCCCCCCCCCCCCCCCCCCCACACCCCAACCATCTATTTTCATTCTGAAGAAGGGTCTCGACCCAAAATGTCACCCATCCTTTCTCTCCAGGGATGCTGCCTGAACCCGCTGAGTTACTCCAGCACTTTGAGTCTCTTTTCCGCCAACGGAACTTGATTCCACTTGGCCTGGCTCGATTCCCAAAACCATATCTATGAATGCTGCCTCTCCTGTTTGTCCAGAAAAGTGTTGATCAAAATAACTCTCCTGCAGAGTGTTCAGAAATACTGACCTCTTCCTTCCTTTTGCTGCCTCGACTTGAAATTCTCCTTATCACAACCAAATCCCTATCTGCCAATCTGTGACATTTCTCTGCAAATTTCATGCTCGCCGCCTGAAAGGGTTGCTTCGTGCAAACAGGCCCTTCGGCCCACCGAGTCCGTGCCAACCATCGCTCACCCGTTTGCACCAGTTCCACGTTATCTCACTTCCTCAGCAAACCCGCACCATCTTCGGCATGTGGGATGAAACCAGAGCACCCGGAGGAAACCCACGTGGTCACAGGGAGAACAAACAGTGAAAGGCCAGGATAGAGTGGGTGCGGAGAGGGTGTTTCCACTGATGGGAGAGTCCAGGACCAGAGGGCACAGCCTCAGAATAAAAGGATGCACGTTTAGAGAGGAGATGAGAAGGAATTTCTTCATCAGTTAGTGGTGAATCTGTGGAATTCATTGCCTGTGGAGGCCAAGTCGTTGGATATTTTTAAGGTGGAGGTTGACAGATTCTTGATTAGTACGGGTGTCAGAGGTTATGGGGAGATGGCAGGAGAATGGGGCTGAGAGGGAGAGATAGATTAGCCATGATTGAATGGCAGAGTAGACTAGATGGGCCGAATGGCCTAATTATGTTCCTATGACTTATGAACCTATGAGAAAGAACATGAAAACTCTGCACAGGCAGCAAACCAAGGTGAGAATTTCAGAATCGACCCCGGGACTCTGGAGCTTTGAGGAGGCAGTTCTACCAGCTGCGCCACCTTGAATAATAATAATAATAATAATGCATTTTATTTATATAGCGCTTTTCATATACTCAAAGACGCTTTACAGAGATTTTGAGAACATAGGGAAATGAATAAATAGATAAATAAGTAAATAAATAAATGAACAGAGAAAGGAGGCAGAAGGTGAGGTGACCTTCAGTGGTTGAAGGCAGTACTGAACAGGTGAGACTTCAGCGATGTTTTGAATGTGGTGAGTGTGGAGGAGTCTCTAACGGTTTGGGGTAGTGAGTTCCATAGGGTGGGAGCAGCGATGGAGAAAGCCCTGTCCCCCCAGGATCTGAGTTTGGTCCGGATGTGGGGGGATAGGAGATTGGCAGCGGCAGAGCGGAGGGTGCAGGTGGGAGTGTGCCTGTGGAGGAGGTCGGAGAATGATCTTTCTATAATGTCACTCCTCAGCTGTCTGCATTCGAGGTGTGAAGGACCGAGCTAACGGTGACCACTTGCACGGTGGGGCAGCTGGTAGCCTCACAGTGGCTCCACCGCACTTCCAAAGCTTTCCAGGAACTCGCAACGGAATCATAACAACATAATCAAATCAGCTTGCCTTTCCCAAGAAACAGTGATGAAGGAATTCAGAGTAACGGAGAGCGCCACACTGCCTGGGATGCGGCCATCTGCGTGAGTTTTCCCACGAAGAAGAAATCTCCGGCTTCTTCCCACACTCCAAAGACGTACAGGTTTGTAAGTCAATTGGCTTGGTGTAAACGTAAAAATGTAAAATTGTCCCTCGTGTGTGTAGGGCCGTGTTAATGTTTGGGGATCGCTGGTCGGCGCGGACTGGGTGGGCCTGTTTCTGCGCTGTATCTCTTAAGCTAAAAATTAAAATAAGCGAGATGGGTGGGTTTTAGTTTCCACGGCAATCTGGCGTCTACCGCCGATGTAGTGCGTCACGAAGTTTGCAAACAGAAAGGAATAACCACCATGGTCGTAGGGAACGCGCGGGGGGCATGGAATTCATTAGTGGGGTCTTTCAAAGGGCAGGCACCTGAACAAGGGGCCAAGTCTCAGTGTTGTGAGAAACCCCGCTGGTAACCTCGCTGTTGAAGTTGACCAAGTTGACTGATAAGCCCAAGGAATACGACGAGCAAGTTGGAACATGAAGATAGACGCAAAATGTTGGAGTAACTCAGCGGGTCAGGCAGCATCTCTAGAGATTTATTCACAAAATGCTGGAGTAACTCAGCAGGTCAGACTGAAGAAGGGTCTCGACCCGAAACGTCACCCATTTCCTTCTCTCCCGAGATGCTGCCTGACCTGCTGAGTTACTCCAGCATTTTGTGAATAAATCGATTTGTACCAGCATCTGCAGTTATTTTCTTATAGCATCTCTAGAGAAACGGTACAGGTGGCATTTGGGCTCGAGACCCTTCTTCAGACTGTCAGGGGAGAGGGAATCGAGAGATGTAGGTACATAGGGCCTATGAATGTACTGCAACAGAGGTGTTGCAAAGCTCTCAGCGGAGAGAGTAGGTGAACCTCTTCACATTTGTTTGCCCTTTGTACCTTCGATATCTCTCATATCATATCATATCATATACATACAGCCGGAAACAGGCCTTTTCGGCCCTCCAAGTCCGTGCCGCCCAGTGATCCCCGTACTTTAACACTATCCTACACCCACTAGGGACAATTTTTTTTTAACATTTACCCAGCCAATTAACCTACATACCTGTACGTCTTTGGAGTGTGGGAGGAAACCGAAGATCTCGGAGAAAACCCACGCAGGTCACGGGGAGAACGTACAAACTCCTTACAGTGCAGCACCCGTAGTCAGGATCGAACCTGAGTCTCCGGCGCTGCATTCGCTGTAAAGCAGCAACTCTACCGCTGCGCTACCGTAGACCCCATTTTGTGTCTACCTTCGATTTAAACCAGCACCTGCTTTTTTTTTTTCCTTCTTAAAGAATTGAGAGTCAGTTGGCCTGAGCAAATCTTTCAGAACAATAATCACCATGCTTATTTATAACGAACACTGTTCCATTTGCCTCTACTATCAGTAAGCACCACAGCATAACGGCAGACTTTGCTGTCTTTGCCATTTAGAATCTATTTTGATTTTGTCCCGAATTCTTGGAAGCCAATGATTAATTGATGATTCTCATAATAAAATGGAACATCTGATGAATATGTTTACAGGAATGTGGAAATGGTGTACATTAAATTCAAAACCTAAAGGACAGTCTCTGATGGGGAATTATAAAGTGTATTATGGAGCCGTAGTGCGATACAGTGTGGAAACAGGCCCTTCGACCCCACTTGCCCACACCGACCAACATGTCCCAGCTACACTAGCCCCACCTGCCCGCTTTTGGTCTATATCCCTCCTAACCTGTCCTATCCAACCTGCATAATGCTGGAGTAACTCTGCGGGACAGGCAGCATCTCTGGAGAGAAGGAATGGGTGACGTTTCAGGTCGTGACCCGATACGTCACCCATTCCTTCTCTCCAGAGATGCTGCCTGTCCCGCTGAGTTGCTCCAGCATTTTGTGTCCAGCTTCGGTTTAAACCAGTATCTGCAGTTCCTTCCTACACTATCCGTGTACCTGTCTAACTGTTTCTTAAACTCTGCGATAGTCCCTGCCTCAACTACCTCCTCTGGCAGCTCGTTCCATCCGCCACCCTCTGCGTGAAAATGTTATCCCTCAGATTCCTATTAAATCTTTTAGCCTTCACCTTAAACAATAGACAATAGGTGCAGGAGGAGGCCATTCAGCCTTTCGAGCCAG
The DNA here is from genome assembly GCF_053455715.1 of Rhinoraja longicauda. NCBI lineage: Eukaryota > Metazoa > Chordata > Chondrichthyes > Rajiformes > Arhynchobatidae > Rhinoraja > Rhinoraja longicauda. The sequence goes on from NC_135989.1 coordinate 12,620,711, forward strand.
CACCGCCATTCAATGTGATCATGGCTGATCATTCTCAATCAGTACCCCGTTCCTGCCTTCTCCCCATACCCCCTGACTCCGCTATCCTTAAGAGCTCTATCTAATGCATTCAGAGAATTGGCCTCCACTGCCTTCTGAGGCAGAAAACCAACGTCCTCTGGTCCTCGATTCCCCTACTCTGGGCAAGAGACTCTGTGCATCCACCTGACCTATTCCTCTCATGATATTACACACTTGGCTAAAGTAATGCTAAAGTAAATAATTGTGTGTGTGGCCATTTGTGTTTGCTGATGTTGTGTGTCAGTGTCTGTACTATAGTTGGCTGCATGGGTGTGTATGTGTCTGCCTCAGTGTTTTACTATTATTTATAACTATTTATAACTGTCACGTGTACAGTAACACGGAGAAAAACATTGTGCTTCGCATGACATCAGAACAACGCATCCTAAGTGGATGAATCACTTCTTGGCATGGCATGTGTACCAGGCACGGTGGCGCAGCGGTAGAGTTGCTGCCTTACAGCGCCAGAGACCCGGGTTTAACCCTGACTACGGGTGCTGTCTGCACGGAGTTTGTACGTTCTCCCCGTGACCTGCGTGGGTTTTCCCCAGGTGCTCCAGTTCTATCCCACATTCCAAAGACGTACAGGTTTGTAGGTTAATTGGCTTTGGTAAAAATGGTAAATTATCCCTAGTGTGTGTAGGATAGTGTTAGTGTGCGGGGATCGCTGGTTGGCACGGACCTGGTGGGCCAAAGGGCCTGTTTCCACACTGTATCTCTAAACTAAACTAAGGTGGTGCAAAAGAGAAAGCATACTGTCACAGCTGCAGGGAAAGTGCAGGTATAAAGTGCAAGGGGAGGTAGATTGGAGGATCGGAAATTAATCCTTAGCTTAAGAGAGGTCCTTTCAAGGATCTTGAAGTGTTCTTGAATCTGGTGGCGTGTGCTTTCATGGTTTTGTATCCTCTGCCAGGTGAGAGAGGGGAGAAGAGAGATAGATTAGGGTGTGAACGGGTGCTGATGAGGTTGGCTGCTTTCCCGAGGCAGCGTGAGATACAGATGGCATGGATGGGGCTGGAGGAAGGAAGTTTGTGTGATCAGAATCCTCTACAATTCCTTGCGGTCTCGGGCAGAGCAGTTGCCACACGATGATTTATTCAGGTAGGATGCTCTCCACAGTGCAACTGCAGAGATTAGTATGAATCATTGGAGAAATGCCAGATTTCCTCAGCTTTCTGAGGAAGTAGAGGAGATGGAATACTCTCTTGGCCATGACATCAATAAAGTCAAGACAAACTGTTTGTTATATTTATACCCCAGAACTTAAAGCTCTCCACCATTTCCACTTTAGCACCATCGATACATCGTGGGATGAAAACTCCATTTCCTGAAGTCAATGTCCAAGTCCGTCATTTTGTGCCATTGGGGCAGAGTTTGTTGTCCTGACACCAAGTTACTAAACTCGGAATCTGCTTTTTGTACTCCGTCTCGTCATTGTTTAATTGCCCACTGTATCGGTTGAATCTACGGACTTGTAAATGGAGTTAGAGCAGAACCTGCCTGCAGAGTAATGAGTGCAGGGAACGAACGCAACCTTGCATGGCATGGCACCTGTGTTAAGGATCATCGTAGTGAATGTTTTGTCGAATGTGCGTACTGATTGGAATCAACAGATCTAGAATAGATCTAGGGTGGCATGGTGGCGCAGCGGTGAAGTTTCTGCCTCACAGCGCCAGAGACCCAGGTTCCATCCCGACTACGGGTGCTGTCTGTACGGAGTTTGTACGTTCCCCCCTGTGACCTGCTTGGGTTTTCTCCGAGATCTTCGGTTTCCTCCCACACTCCAAAGACATACAGATTTGTAGATTAATTGGCCTGGTATAAGTGTAAATTGTCCCTAGTGTGTATTATAACGTGCGGGGATCGCTGGTCAGTGCGGACTCGGTGGGCCGAAGGGCCTGTTTCCGCGCTGTATCTCTATATCTAAACGATGTCATATATCCAGCTACATTATCATATCATATCATATATCATATCATATATATACAGCCGGAAACAGGCCTTTTCGGCCCTCCAAGTCCGTGCCGCCCAGCGATCCCCGTACATTAACACTATCCTACACCCACTAGGGACAATTTTCACATATACCAGCCAATTAACCTACATACCTGTACGTCTTTGGAGTGTGGGAGGAAACCGAAGATCTCGGAGAAAACCCACGCAGGTCACGGGGAGAACGTACAAACTCCTTACAGTGCAGCACCCGTAGTCAGGATCGAACCTGAGTCTCCGGCGCTGCATTCGCTGTAAAGCAGCAACTCTACCGCTGCGCTACCGTGCCGCATTGGCGGCAGTCCTCTGTCTAGTGAGTGGCACAGTGGCGCAGAGCTAGAGTTGCTGCCTTACAGCGCCAGAGACCCGGGTTCCATCCCGACTACGGGTGCTGTCTGTATGGGGGTTTGTACGTTCTCCCCGTGACCTGCGTGGGTTTTTCCCGGGTGCTCAGGTTTCCTCCCAAATCCCAAAGTTGTGCAGTTTTGTAGATTAGGAAAGTCATTCTCTGTCTCAGTGTCTGTGTGTTCCATGCAGATGTGGAGATTCCATGTACAAAACAGAAACAGCTGGAAACATTCAGCAGGTCACGCACGAATTGTGTAATGGGAAATAGTTAATGTTCAGGTCAAAGACCCCGTTAGAACTTCAGTCCACCTGTCATTCCTTGTAGATTGGTGAAAGGATTCAGGGTGGCAGGGGATACGGGGAGAATGGGGTTGGGAGGGAAAGATAGATCAGCCATGATTGAATGGTGGAGTAGAATTGATGGGCCGAATGGCCTAATTCTGCTCCTATCCCTTATGCATCAGGAAGGCGACTCTTGCTATGACTTAGCCCGGCCCTGACCTGCCCACATAGCCTCAAACGGAACTTGATTTATTTTTTATGTCAATGTACAAACATTCTCCCAGAATGAGTCCCAAAGAGAATCGTAGTCTCAAACAGAATCTTAGCCTCAGAGAGTGTCAGGCACGGGTGAATTTCCCCGTCTACTCTGAGTCACAGCCGCAAGTGAAAAGTGACGGTCTCTCTGGAGGGAGATCGTCGAAGGGAGAGGGAAAGTGACAAGAGAAAGAATCATTTATAAACGGAGGCAGCAGAAATTAGGAAGAAACTGCAGGCGCTGGTGTACAACGAAGATGGACACAAAATGCTGGAGTAACTCAGCGGGTCATAGAAACATAGAAAATAGGTGCAGGAGTAGGCCATTCGGCCCTTCGAGCCTGCACCGCCATTCAATGTGATCATGGCTGATCATCCAACTCAGTATCCCGTACCTGCCTTCTCTCCATACCCCCTGATCCCTTTAGCCACAAGGGCCACATCTAACTCCCTCTTAAATATAGCCAATGAACTGGCCTCAACTACCTTCTGTGGCAGAGAATTCCACAGATTCACCACTCTGTGTGAAAAAAAAACTTTCTCATCTCGGTCCTAAAAGACTTCCCCCTTATCCTTAAACTGTGACCCCTTGTTCTGGACTTCCCCAACATCGGGAACAATCTTCCTGCCTGTCCAACCCCTTAAGAATTTTGTACGTTTCTATAAGATCCCCCCTGGAGCATCTCTGGAGAATAAGGAATTGGTCACATTTCCGGTCGGAACCCAAAGAAGATCTGAAGAAGGGTCTCGACCCGAAATGTCATCCATCCTTTTTCTCCTGAGATGCTGCCCGACCCGCTGAGTTACTCCAGCTTTTTTGTGTCTATCTTCGGTTTAAAGTAGCATTTGCACTTCCTTCCTCCCTGACTACACATGCCCTGGTTTCTCATTTTCCCTCACACTCACCCTGTTGTCAACTGTACTCCATTAAGGAGTCATTCTGCTTGACGTGAGAATGTTTATGCATTGACAAAAAAAAAAAAATTGTTTGTTTGAGACAATAAATACTGTGACTACGCGGGCAGGTCGGGGCCAGGCTAAGTCCCAGCAACAATCACCCTCCTGATACATAAGGTCGTAAGGGACAGGAGTAGAATTAGGCCATTCGGCCCATCAAGTCTACTCCGCCATTCAATCATGGCTGATCTATCTCTCCCTCCTAACCCCATTCTCCTGCATTCTCCCCGCCACTCTGAATCCTTTCAACAATCTGCACGAAATGACGAGTGGACTGAAGATTTAACCAGGGTCTTTGACATGAAACCTTAATTATTTTTCCTTGCACAATCTGTGCGTGACCAGCTGAATGTTTTCGGCAGTTTTTGTTTTTGTGTGGAATTTCCACATCTGCATGGAAGATTGCAGTTCCAACAGACCAAATAAGCTCGATATAATCAAAGGCATACGACTGGCAATTTATCCTGCATTCTAAAGCATTCAACACCTTTCGGATAAAGTGCATCTATGTCATAGAGTCATAGACTGACTGCAATGTGTACTGCACATAACATGAACTGTAGTTACTGGTTCTTGATTCTTGGTCCTCCAAAATATTCCAAATCGAATTAAAACTGGAACAGCAAATGAAGACTGCTCTCGAACTGAAACGTCACCTATTTCTTTTCTCCAGATAGGGCAGGTCTGGACGGATATGGGCCAAACGCGGGCAGGTGGGATGAGCGTACCTGGGACATGTTGGCAGGCGTGGGCAAGTTGGATCAAGGGTACTGTTTCCACGCCATATCACACTATGAATCTGACATAGATGCTGCCTGTCCCGCTGAGTTACTCTGGCATTTTGTGTCTACCTTCGATTTAAACCAGCATCTGCAGTTGTTATTTCCTACATATCTTGTAACTGGGACATCTGTCCACCCCCCTGACATCAGTCTGAAGAAGGGTCTCGACCCAAAACGTCACCCATTCCTTCTCTCCCGAGATGCTGCCTGACCTGCTGAGTTACTCCAGCATTTTGTGAATAAATACCTTCGATTTGTACCAGCATCTGCAGTTATTATCTTATACTACTTGTAGCTGGGACATGTTGGCCGGTGTGGGCGTTGGATCGAGGGACCTGCTTCGACACCGTATCAATCTATGACTCTATGACAGAGATGCTGCCTGACCCGCTGAGTTACTCCAGCTTTCTTTGTGTGTGTAGCAACATCTACAGGTTCTCTCCCAAGCAACACGGCTCCTAGTCTGGCAAGAAACTGTCCCTCTCTCTCTCTTCTCAACTGCTGAGCCTTTCCTGTTGTTAATGTAACCGCACTTTCGGACTCGAGGGCAACCACCGACACACGGCTTGTACTTTGTGTTCCCCTGGCACTCACTCACAGTTGAGAGGGAAGATTCAGACCAAAGTTGCCAGAGTCCCGGAGAGGGTATAGAAACAGGGGAAATAGGTGCAGGAGGAGGCCATTCAGCCCTTCGAGCCAGCACCGCCATTCATTGTGATCAAGGCTGATCATCCACAATCAGTAACCCGTGCCTGCCTTCTCCCCGTATCCCTTGATTCCACTAGCCCTTGGAGCTCTATCTAACTCTCTCTTAAATTCATCCAGTGATTTGGCTTCCACTGCCCTCTGTGGCAGAGAATTCCACAAATTCACAACTCCCTGGGTGCAAAAAGTTCCTTCTTACCTCAGTTTTAAATTACCTCCCCTTTATTCTAAGACTATGGGGCCCCTGGTTCTGGACTCCCCCAACATTGGGAACATTTTTCCTGCATCTAGCTTGTCCAGCCCTTTTATAATTTTGTAACGTCTCTATAAGATCCCCTCTCGTCCTTCTAAAACTCCAGTGAATACAAGCCTGGTCTTTTCAATCTTTCCTCATATGACAGTCCCGCCATCCCAGGGATGAACCTACGCTGCACTGCCCCAATTACAAGGATGTCCTTGTGGGCGAGTGAAGATATGGACCCAGCTCCCACCCCCCCCCCCCTCATCTCTCCTCCGTTGCGAACTCCTTCCTCATTCACCACCACCCCCCCCCATCCCCCAACACTTCCCCTTCTGATAGCCCCAGTCTCAGAAGCAAATCAGATTGGGGAATATTGCACTCGTTTCTCTGCAGAGTCCCAGAGGCCATTCGGCCCCTTGTGCCTGTTCGAGCTCTCTGGAGATGGGTTGGGGAACCCTCCAGTCAGTTGGCTCCTTTGATCTTTACCCCTTCCTCTGCCGCACTTTCTCCTTCACCCCTTTCCCCCCATCCCACTTCCTCCAAACTCCTACCCACTCACCCTCCTCCATTACCCTCACCTCTCCCTCACTGCCTCCTCCATACCCCTCCTACCCACTCCCTCCCCTCTACCCCCTACCCACCCCACTTCCAACATTATCCCTCACCTCTCCCTCACTCCCCCCCTCCCCTCCCCACCTCCTCTCCCCACCTCCCTCCACACTCCCTCCCCTCTACCACCTACCCACCCCACTTCCAACATTATCCCTCACCTCTCCCTCACTCCCCCCCTCCCCTCCCCACCTCCTCTCCCCACCTCCCTCCACACTCCCTCCCCTCTACCACCTACCCACCCCACGTCCAACATTATCCCACACCTCTCCCTCACTCCCTCTCCCCTCTCTCCACACTCCTACCCACTCCCCCTCCTCTACCACCTCCCGCCCCTCTCGGCCAACTCATTTGTCCTTCCCTAACACCCACCCACCCCTGAAATTCCTCTCCATGTCCATCCAAATAGTTCCTGGACAACACGCGACCCTTCCAAACATTGGGGGCAGATCTGGACAACTGGGTTGGAGAGTCCAAACACGTCTCCTTGAAGGTCCTTGGCCAGAAGGGGACCATCTGGAAGCCCCTGGACCACCAGAGACACCTCACTAGGAAGACCTACCTCTCCCGTGGAGCAGCGGTGAGAGAGGGGGTCCCTCTCCTTCTCTGTGCCTCCTCCTGTAGAACCAACTCTCCACCACGTTCCTCCTCCTCCTCCTCCTCCAGTCCGGGCGCTGGTGGGACACTTGGACCTTCTCAAAGGCAACACCTTCCAAAGAGTCGCTGCATATCCTCTGCGCTCTCGCTCTCTCTCTCTCTCTCTGTCTGAGTCTCTCTCTCTCTCTCTCTCTCACACACACACTCGCAGAGGGTTGGAGCTATAAAACAGGGCAGGGCACTTGCAG